>NC_057814.1:419307735-419336926 GCF_018294505.1 Triticum aestivum | reverse complement strand
CGCCACCCTCCGGCGCCGGGCCCGCCTCCGGCCGCTCCCCGCCGGAGCCCCTCTCCCTGCCTCGCCGGCGTCGGTCGAGCACGAGCTCGGGAGCCCGATCCGATCGGGATCTGGTACAGTGCCCCCCCTTGACTTTCTCTCGAGCCTCCTCTTTTCTTTCGTCTGGAAATCTTATCAGTATCTTGCTCTGTTCCCGATGCGATAACTTTGTACATCTAGCTCCGATTCGCGCGTATAATATGTCAAATTGTTCGTCTCGTGATGCTCTTCATTTTGTTAAATTGCACCATGTTCATTAGAGGTCATCTTGATGCCAAATCTTCGTTGGAAGAGGGCTAGTTGCTGTAAATCTCTGGTTCTTATCAGAACTTGGAGATTTGTCATTTTTGTATCATTTATTCTGTGCATCTTATGAGCATGAGCTCTACATGTGTTTTGAAGTATGCCATGCCATCTTTCCAGTGGTATAGTCCGTGTATTTGTGTGATCTCTGTGGTGACTAGCACAAGCATGAGCTCCAAGTCTTTGTCTGCTGTAATTTTGTTGCCATGTAAACTTGATGCTACAGAGAGATCCATGCATATTTTGGAGATGTTCAGTAAGGATGTTTTGTAGCTATAGTTGTAATTGATCCATTACTGGAATTGTTTGCAATTATAGAGTGCCATAGCATGACTAAATCTTGCTCTACTTTTGCTATAAAATATTTCTGGCAGATTCTTGACATGATTTGCAATCTTGCCAAGTTTATTGTAGTTGATCCATACATGCTATGTAATTGTTCTTGCCATGGATAGCTTCATAAACATGCCATATTGCTATAGGTATGCTTTTTTTGTCATGCATTGATCTGTAGTGAGTGCATCAAGCTCACAAAGAGGCCTACATATTAATATTTCTGGCATGCTCTGTTTTCTGCTAAGTCTGAAACCTGATAACGAAACTTGCTATGTTTACATGCTTGCCATCATATCTTCTGGTCCTTTTTGGCTTATGGTCAGTAAGGGACTTTTGTCATGTGCATTTAGTAGAACACTACCATGCCTTGTTTTGCTATGTTAAGTTCCTGTAGCATGTTGATTTCGTGCTCTGAACATTGCTACCTGATGCTGATTTCTGCCATGTCCAGTTTTTCACGAAGTCTGTGAGCCTGTAATCTTTTGCACTTTTCCATGCTTGTTTGAGCTTGATATGTTGTGAACTAGCCATAGATCAGTGTTCATCTTTTGTCAACAATCTCCTGTAGATTACTTCCATATGCTTTGTTGCTATGTTGGGGTACAGTAGCATTGTTACTTGTTGCATTTTAAGTGCTATCTTGCTGTTTATTGCAGATTAGTGTCATTCTTGTTTTGCTCGCCATTTGCAAACCGTGCATCCGATTCCGGTGATCTTTATATCGATTTCGACCGAAATCATCTCATCTTTCCAGTGACATGCTTGGTTTGCCAAGTTACTGCCATGTTCATCATTTTCCTTCCGGAGCACGCATATGCATCGCATACCATATCTTGCATATCATACATGTTTTGCATCATGTTGATTGCGCATTTCTCGTTGTTGATTGTGGTTCCGTTTGTTTGTGTTCTTGTCTTGGATAGAGCCGGGAGACGAGTTTGTGAATGAGGAACCTGTCGAGTACGCTTACGAGGATCAAGCTTTCGACAACTCTGAGAATCTTGCAGGCAAGATGACCACCCCTCGAAATCACTTCTATCTTTGCTATGCTAGTTGTTCGCTCTATTGCCATACTCGCTACCTATCTTTTGCTATATCATGTCTCCTATTTTAGCCATGTCAGCCCTAACCATCCTCTCCTAGCAAAACCGTTGTTTAGCTAAGTTACCGCTTTTGCTCAGCCCCTCTTATAGCGTTGCTAGTTGCAGGTGAAGTTGAAGTTTGTTCCATGTCGGAACATGGATATGTTGGGATATCACAATATCTCTTATTTAATTAATGCATCTATATATTTGGTAAAGGGTGGAAGGCTCGGCCTTATGCCTGGTGTTTTGTTCCACTCTTTCCGCCCTAGTTACTGTTATACCGGGATTATGTTCCTTGAGTTTGCGTTCCTTACGCGGTCGGGTGATTTATGGGACCCCTTTGACAGTTCGCCTTGAATAAAACTCCTCCAGCAAGGCCCAACCTTGGTTTTACTATTTGCTACCTAAGCCTTTTCCCCCGGGTTTTCGCGAGCCCGAGGGTCATCTTATTTTACCCCCCGGGCCAGTGCTCCTTCGAGTGTTGGTCCAAACTGAGCAGACTGCGGGGGCCCCTCCTGGAAACTCGAGGTCTAGTTTTACTCGTAGGATGTCTCATCTGGTGTGCCCTGAGAACGAGATATGTGCAGCTCCTATCGGGATTTGTCGGCACATTTGGGTTGCTTTGCTGGTCTTGTTTTACCATTGTCGAGATGTCTTGTAAACCGGGATTCCGAGACTGATCGGGTCTTTCCGGGAGAAGGTTTATCCTTCGTTGGCCGTGAGAGCTTATGATGGGCTAAGTTGGGACACCCCTGCAGGGTATTTTCTTTCGAAAGCCGTGCCCGCGGTTATGAGGCAGATGGGAATTTGTTAATGTCCGGTTGTAGATAACTTGTCACTTGACCCAATTAAAATACACCAAGTGCGTGTGTAGCCGTGATGGTCTCTTCTCGGCGGAGTCCGGGAAGTGAACACGGTCTGTGTTATGTATGACGTAAGTAGGTGTTCAGGATCACTTCTTGATCATTGCTAGATGACGTCCGTTCCGTTGCTTCTCTTCTCGCTCTCATTTGCGCAAGTTAGGCACCATATATGCTTTTGCCGCTGCAGCTCCACCTCTTTGCACCTCTTTGTCCTACAAGCTTAAATAGTGTTGATCTCACGGGTGTGAGATTGCTGAGTCCCCGTGACTCACAGATACTTCCAAAACAGTTGCAGGTGCCGACGATGCCAGTGCAGATGATGGCGTCGATCTCAAGTGGGAGTTCGACGAGGAACGTGGTCGTTACTATGTGTCTTTTCCTGATGATCAGTAGTGGAGCCCAGTTGGGACGATCGGGGATCTAGCATTTGGGGTTGTCTTTTTTTTCATCTGGATTTTAACCGTAGTCGGTCTATATGATTGTATGTTGGATGATGTATGAATGATATTTATGTATTGTGTGAAGTGGCGATTGTAAGCCAACTCTTTATCCCATTCTTGTTCATTACATGGGATTGTGTGAAGATGACCCTTCTTGCGACAAAACCACTATGCGGTTATGCCTCTAAGTCGTGCCTCGACACGTGGGAGATATAGCCGCATCGTGGGCGTTACACGAGAGCCCCTCCGATATTTGATCTCTCTCTCTCTGTTCCGTTCTGTTTCTACGCTCCCTGATTCTGCCCTTTCACCGTTTCTTAAATTCCCGGAGATCCGTAACTCCGATTGGGCTGAAATTTGGACACGGTTTTTATCCGAATATTGGATTTCTTGCGGCAAAATAAGGGCACCAACCCCCTTACAGAGTGGCCACGAGGTCCCAGGGCGCGTCCTACCCCCTGGGGCACGCCCCTCACCCTCGTGGGCCCCTCGGGCATCGTCTCACGTTGATTCCACTTCCCAAAATTCACATATATTCCAAAAAAAATCTTCGTAAGTTTTTATCCTGTTTGGACTCTGTTTGATATGGATTTTCCACGAAACAAAAAACATGCAACAAACAGGAACTGGCACTGGGCACTGGATCAATATGTTAGTCCCAAAAATAGTATAAAAAGTTGCCAAAAGTATGTAAAAGTTGTAGAATATTGGCATGGAACAATAAAAAATTATAGATACGACGGAGACATATCAGCCTACATTATATCGATGAACTGGAGCTAGTGCCGTATCGCCCTAGGTTATAACTGTCACATGATGAGTATCATCCAACAAGTCACCAATCCAATGCCTACGAATTTATCGTTATTGATCTTGCTGTGTTACTATTGCTATCATTACTGTTACACTTGCTACAAATTACTGCTATCACTATTACTGTTACCGTTGCTGCTATCACTACTATCAAAACTATCAAACTACTTTGCTACTGATCACCTTGCTGCAGATAATTAATCTCCAGGTGTGGTTGAATTGACAACTCAGCTGCTAATACCTTCAAATATTCTTTGGCTCCCCTTGTGTCGAATCTATAAATTTGGGTTAAATACTTTACCCTCAAAAAATGTTGTGATCCCCTATACTTGTGGGTTATCAACGGGCTCTCATCTGAGTCAACCTCATCACCATCCTCATCATCATCATCATCATCTTCTTCTTCACTTTGCTCTGCTTCACATACCTTCTTGGCCTTCAATGCAAGATTGATCTTTGATGTTGAGGTACCATGCATGGCAAGATGTTTTGTAGCATTTGCCTTTGACTCTTCAAATAGTTGGAAGGTGGATATGATGTCATCCGGAGTCATTTCCTTGAATCCATGGTGTTTCCTGATGTCCCACACCATTTGGTGATGATACGGAGCAAGAGCGTGAAGCAACTTATCCACGAGAAATCGCGTAGTCAAGCTGAATCCATCTTGTGTCTTGTCACATTCACATGACTCGATGTCGGCGGTGAGAGTCATGAGACGCTCAAGAAGTTGCTTTGGAGATTCACCTTTCTCCATACAAATTTTTTGCAATTGACCCTTGGCAATTTCATATTGAGCAAGCCGGAGAGTGGAGGTACCGGTCTTGGTTCTCACAATGCTATCCCATAATTCCTTGGCACTTGTGATATGTATGTATGGTCTCCTTTGCTTGTCAGTCATACCTCTTCATATGCACATCTTTGTTGTGTCATTGAGATTCTTGTCATATACCTCTCTTGGAGTAAGATTCTTCAGGTCAACAGCTTGGTAGCCATGCTCCAAGATCTCCAACATCTCATCATTTCCATATCGAAGATGATCCTGCATAGCAACTCTCCACAAAGCAAAATCGGTAGTGTCATCAAGTAAAGGAGGTTTTCCTTGAGGGTTATAATTGAATTTCTCTATTTGAGGTCTTGCATAAAGACAAGGAACACTGGAGTGTTCATTGCTAGGAGGTTGTTGGCCAAGTGAAGGAGTAGGCACAGCTGGCCTCGAGGCCGCACCACCAGAAAGTGGTGCAAGCATCATGGTTAGTGTGGCTATCCTCATTTGGACCAAGGCCTCAAGAGAGGCATCATGCTCCTTTTGCTTAGCAAGAGCTTGTTCCAGATCCTCTGAAGGGAAGGACTTGGCTTCCGTGGAAGCCGCGCCCGTATTCTTTGGATCTGCAACAAGGGGGGTCCCATCGGGGTTCATCTCGCTCTAGGGCGGTTAAGCCACAAGAATAGAGCACGAGGCTCTAATACCAATTGAAAGGATCAAGACGGACCTAGAGGGGGGTGAATAGGTACAATTACAAATTTTAATTATTACTTAGCAATTTTAGGCAATAATGCACAATATGAAAGTGAGCCTAACAATTGCAAGTGTGATGCTAAGAACTAAGCAAGATAAACAAGTAACACAAGTATGTAAGTAAGCAAGCATAATATGATATAAGTAAGTGCTAAGAGACAAGTAACCACAAGTAGAGAGTTACGGTTAGGAATAACCGCAACTACGGGAGATGAGGATGTATGGCGATGTTCACTTCCATGGAGGGAAGCTACGTCACCGTTAGAGAGGTGGATGTTACCATGAAGGCACACCAACGCCATGAAGGCTCACCCTATTCTCCCTTTGAGACAACACCACGGAGGCGTTTCTCAACCACTAGTGGTAGACCTTGGGTTGGTCTCCAAACCCTCACAAACTTTTCCGGTGGTAATCACAATGGTCAATTCCTCTCCGAAAGACTCCTACCGCCTAGGAGTCTCCAACCTCCAAGAGGAACAAGAACGTTGGAAAATGCTCAAGAACTTTCTCGAATCACGAATTCCTTTGGTGAGAAGAAAGGGAAGGAGTGTATCTATCATTTGATTGGAAACTTCTCTCAAATGTTTCCAAATCCCTTGGGGATCTAGGATTTGGTATAGGGAATCAAGAGAGGGAGTGAGATGTGTTCTTAGAAAGCTCAAAGTGAATGGTCAACCTTATCCCGTGGGAGGGAGGAGGCTATATATGGTGATAGTGCAAAACTGACCGTTTGAGCCACACATTGTACTGGAGCTGACGGACGCCCGGTGAGTACCGGTCGTCCGGTGACTCAGATTGGACCGGACATCCGGCCGACCGCCGGTCGTCCGGTCGCTGGAAAGCCTACAAGGCCATAGGAGAGGCATGAGGCACACAGCCAGCGGATGTCAGGAAGACGCCGGTCGTCCGGTGGCCGGACATTCGGAGAGGTCGGAAAACCGCTAATAAACATTCTGTTGGGGCAGAACCGGATATCCGGAGAAGAACGGTCGTTGTCGGTGTCAAAACCGGCGGATCTCGGGTAGGGGGTCCTGAACTGTGCATCTAATGGTAACAGGAGGCGGGGGACACAATGTTTACCCAGGTTCGGGCCCTCTCGATGGAGGTAATACCCTACTTCCTACTGGATTGATCTTGATGATATGAGTATTACAAGAGTTGATCTACCACGAGATCGTAGAGGCTAAACCCTAGAAGCTAGCCTATGGTTATGATTGTTCTTCTTGTCCTACGGACTAAACCCTCCTGTTTATATAGAGACTGGAGGGGGCTAGGGTTACAAAGAGTCGGTTACAGGGAAGGAGATCTACATATCCGAATCGCCAAGCTTGCCTTCCACGCAAAGGAGAGTCCCACCCGGACACGGGACGAAGTCTTCAATCTTGTACCTTCATAGTCCAACAGTCCGGCCAAAGTATATAGTCCGGCTGTCCGAGGACCCCCTAATCCAGGACTCCCGCAGTAGCCCCTGAACCAGGCTTCAATGACGATGAGTCCGGCGCGCAGATTGTCTTCAGCATTGCAAGGCGGGTTCCTTCCCCGAATACTCCATGGAAGATTTTTAACACAAGGATCGTGTCCGGCTCTACAAAACAAATTCCACATACCACCGTAGAGAGTGCAATATTCCACAAATCTAATCTGCTGACAACTTTTCTGCCGCGGTCCGGTCATTACGAACCGTTTTCCCAGCCTGCCACTACGTGTTGCGAGGCGGTTTTATTGGCACGTCTTGTCGAAGCAGAGATCATGTTCCCCTTATCACGGGATTCTCATCAATATGGGTGTGGGTAACCTAATCGTGCTTGTTAGTATGACTCCTCGAGTTTAGGCAAGTTCCGAATGGCCACGCGGAGGACGCTTGATATTCACCCTCTTTATAAAGGGGCCAAGGCCTGTCCTTTTCTTCCCACGCTCGATCCTTCCCTTCCCCCACCTCGAGCTCCAACACCCAAGGCTCAGGCTAAGCTCTTCGGACCTTCAGCTATGTCCGGATCCAACCTTCAAGGTCGGTGGATGGCCTCCTCTGTCACAGAGGAGGACATCAGGAAGCTAAGGGAAGCCAGGTATCTGACCGCCGAAATCTCGCACAGGCTGCCTGCTCAAGGGCAGGTCATCCCCACTCCCGAACCCAACGAGAGTGTCTTATTTGTTTCCCACTTCCTCCGAGGGCTAGGCTTTAGTCTTGATCCCTTTGTTAGAGGGCTTATGTTCTATTACGGTCTCGATTTCCACGCCCTAGCTCCATATTCCATCCTTCACATCTCGTCGTTTATCGTCGTGTGTGAGGCCTTCCTCCGCATCACCCCTCACTTCTGCTTATGGCTCAAAACCTTCAATGTGAAGCCAAAGACGATCGATGGGCGACACGCAGAATGCGGAGGTGCCATAATAAGCAAAGGTGCCGTTGCTATATGGCCAAAGGGTTCCTTCCCAGAGGTGTCCAACTTATGGCAGCGGGAGTGGTTTTACATCACAGCTCCCCAAGGTACAAAGTGGGCAGCTGCCCCCGCCTTCCGCTCGGGCCCTCCATCGCAACTGGCGTCATGGGTCAACAAGGGGCTGGACTGGGGGCCAGTTAATGACGTGCTGACATTGCAAAGTCGCATCCGAGATCTCCTCAAGAGGGATGTGAGTCTTGTCAAGGCAATGCAAGTTATGCTAGTTCGTCGGGTCCTGCCATGTCAACGTCGATCTCTCCGTATGCGGGAGTTCAACCCAGAAGGACCGTGAACTATTCAGCAATTCTTCGGCGTGACGCTCGAAGAGATGTATGGATTGTTCTTCGGATCATGAATAAAGTGTGCGGACACCACCGAGGATGCGGGTCTCAACTGCAACCTTCCAGATACCCATGTAAGTAATTCTGCGGCCGAACATGCTGTCTTTTTATTTGTCACAACATCATTCTGAAAAAATCACTCTCGGCCAGGACTGGATAAGAAAGGCGGAGAGGATCAGGTGTTCGGCCCCCCTCCCGAAGGCTCACCAGATCCTGTACTAGCCAGGATGCTTGAGCACGCACCTTATCAAGTGCCCTCAGGGGAAGATGAAGGGAGGAATAAAGAAGCTGAAAGCAGGCTTCACACACTACACATCCAAACCGGGGGAATTAGCATCTCCGTGAAGGAGGATAATCGGGGAGAAGAATCTAGAATCCCCTCTCCCCAAGGAAGAAAAAGGACCGCCTCTAAAGACTTGGAAATGGAGGTTTCCAAACGAGGGAAGAAACCTTCACCAGGAGGCCCTGCCCCGGAGGGCGTCCTTACCGCACAGCGCCCGCAAGGGGGCCGGCCCTCCACCGAGCTGTAAGTGAACAAAAGTACTTCGGTAAATATACCCTGCTTTATCTCTGAGGACAATAACCGAGACATATATCTTGCAGTCCGGCTCGTAGCCCTTCTCGACATAGTTCGTCTTCGGGGGATCTTCTTCCGGAGATGATGGAGAGCGAAATGCCTCCCCCTGTCTCCCCGCCTCATGGGCCGGACGACCCCGAGGTGTCGTTATGGAGGATTTCTCTTGATCCGCCAAGGCCAGAAGGTAACCCTTCGGCCACCCGAAGTCCGGAGTATTCGGCTCCTAAGGAGAGCAACAGAAAGAGTCCGGGACTATCCGGTGCACAACCGGACGCACTGATGGGTCTTCTGGAGCAAGCGACTATCTCAAAGGCGCATTGTACTTTAATGGGTATGGTGGTTGAGAGGATTTCATCCGCCAAAAGTGGGTTGCATGAAGCTTTTACGAGCCTGCTAAGAGGCTTTGAGGTACGCAAAGTAATATATATATTTTTGACGGTACCGCACACGCTAGGTGTGCTCTATACAGATAGTAGCCCCTGAGACTCTGGTTGCTATCCAGAGGTGGCAAACAGAGGATCATAGTCCCAGGTAATGATCGCGCTACTTTCATGCGCAGGCGGCTAAGGGTCTGGTGGCTGGCCGGACTGCTGAGTTTGCCGAACTGAGGCGGCAGCTTGATGCGGCAGATGCCGACATCGCGCTTGTGAACAAGCGGCTTGACGAGGCACAGGGTATGTATTTTCGAGTGGTCAACAAATATTAAGAGGAGCATGATGCTAGTATCTATAATATGCCGTGACTGGAGATGGAGCTGCCGCCGTGGAGACCCTTCGGGCGGAACTTGCCCGAGCCAAGGAACAAGCCAGGAGAAGTGATGCAGCCGCCCTAAAGGCGGGCGAAGAGTTAAGAGCCGAACAGGCTGCTCATCGCCAGAGCGAAGATAAAATAGCCAAGATGGCTGTTGAGCTGAAAGATGCCGCCGGCCGATATGAGCTTCTTGAAAAGGAATGCCAAGCGAAAGCGGCTGACCTGAAGAAAGCCATGGAAGCAGCCAAGGAAAACCGCTCTAAAATCAGAGTGGTGAAGGAGGAGCTCCGTCAAGCCGGAGATATCACGGCTGGGAAGCCCTTTTTGTTGCGGACGAAGTTCGAAGATCCGAAGTATGCCCCTCTGGATCAATTATGGAGTGCTGCAGACGCGTACTTGGACTTGGCAATGAGTGCTGCTGATTCGACTGAGTTTCTCAAAGATCAGAAAGATCATGAAGTGGAAAGGTTGTTCTGGTCGCAGTTCAGTGCTCCAACGCGTTCGCTGGTGTTAAATGAACAAATGGCCGAGTGGGCCGAGCTCCATAGGTTGTCCGGACTTGCCATGAGGTCTGTCGTGGATCATCTTTGGCCGAAGGGACCAAGGCCGAATAGTTATTTTGGTTTAGTGCAACGATTCCTTGGTGTTGTGCCACATATCGACGCTGTAAAGAGGTCGGCGTGCATAGAGGGTGCGCTGATGGCTCTTGCCCGTGTTAAGACATACTGGGCAGAGATGGAGGCCACCACTATTGCAACCCGGGGTCCGGCCATAGGCCAGGTCTCGGCCGAGCACTATTTTGAAGAAGTTCTAGAAGGCACTCGTTTAATAGAGGCTCAGTGCTCGAAGAGTATCATGTTCGAGTGACATGTATCCCAATTGTAAAAACAATGCTATTTGGATTATAAAGGTTGTGTTTATACTTTTGCCTGAAAGTATTATGATGCCTACTGTGCGGCCGTTTATGTATGTATATAACCTAAAAGTTTGCAGTCGTCGGCTTCAGCCCCCACGCATATAATGCGGGGGTGTTCAGAAAATCGCGTATTCACACTTGATCCAACGTCTTGGTCCATTAAGGAGGTGATAGCGCGGCGAACAAGGCAATCGGACTATATAGCTTTAACACTTTCACTTAGCCATAGGAGTTTGACGGTGGGGCTACTATATAGCCCCTGGTACTTCCGCGCTCATCCGAATACAATGCGCGTACATACATGACCGGGAAACCGGTCCTTCGTTAGTGCGGAGGAATCGCGAAGATTCTGCTGAGTCATCGAGTGGTTGACCAGTCTCGCGCTTTATCATGACAGTCAGTTTTCGGCTTTCTCTACTGAGGTGCTTATCCAGATGAACCAGGGCACAATCGCAGTAGTTCTCCCGGTGCCACCTTAGCCGATAGAGCGGAACGTAAGGTAGCAAAACACGGGAGCCGGGCAAACCCAACTATTGACCAAAGACATGATTTGGAGCTGATGCATATAAGGCCAAACTCGCGACGCCGAACACTCCCTAAGGTATTCGGACTTTACAACATATACTGGGCTGAGTAACGCCCTCGATAATGAGCCCTGAATTTCCAGGTACGTGCATTAGTCTGACGTGACGAAATGCCAATAATGCCAGCATCCCTCTCGGTTGTGTTGAGTATCCGGAGGGTGTGAAGGAACAAGAGAAAGTAAAAAAGGTTTACACAGGGTCTTAATTTAAAAAGAAACCTTTGAGTGGGGCCCTGCTGCACGTCTGCGCCTGTGTCTCCGTTGTGCCGTATCCTGGAAGGGTGTAGCACGATGATAATGTGTAAAAGAGAAAAACCCAGGTGAAAGTCTTCGTGCAAAAAATTGGTTATTCTTAATGAACCATTAAAATGCAATTTAAATAGGGTCAAGCCGAACTGTAGCCCTTTTTACATGCGGGAAGCCCCTAGCACCACCTATGGGGGTATATCCATCGACCCAATCTCAGGTTTATCTGAGCTGTTACAGCTAGTGGTGCGCCGGACTCGTCTAACCGTGTCCGCGGTCTTGACGACCGATCATTTATTCTGGTTGGAGAGGCCATTCAGTGTTCAGCTGCTAGAGCCGCCACATAATCCTCCGCATGTAAGGAATGCTCTGTGTTTCCGCTAACTATGATGATGCCACGTGGATCGGGCATCTTAAGCTTAAGATAAGCGTAACGCGGTACTGCATTAAAACGGGCGAAGGCCGTTCTTCCGAGTAGTGCGTGATAGCCGCTTCAGAATGGAGCGATGTCGAAGGTTAATTCTTCGCTTCGGAAGTTGTCGGGAGAACCGAATACAACGTCTAGTACTAGAGAGCCCGTGCAGCGGGCCTCTGGGCCTGGTATTACTCCTTTAAAGGTAGTATTGCTTTGGCTGATTCTTGTTGGGTCTATCCCCATTTTGCGGACGGTGTCCTGATATATCAGATTAAGACTACTGTCGCCGTCCATAAGGACTCGGGTGAGATGGTATCCGTCAATTATTGGGTCTAGCACCAAGGCAGCCGATCCTCCGTGCCGGATACTAGTCGGGTGATCCCTGCGATCAAAAGTGATCGGGCAGGCCGACCAAGGGTTGAACTTGGGGTGACGGGCTCCACGGCGTATACGTCTCGGAGTGCGCGTTTGCGCCTCCACTTCGGTATGTGAGTTGTGTAAATCATGTTCACTGTTTTGACCTCTGGTGGGAATTTTTTCTGTCCCCCAATGTTCGGCTGGCGAGGCTCATCCTTGTCTTCACTTGGTGTCTCCCTCCCCTTGTGTTCGGCGTTTAGCTTGCCGGCCTGCTTGAAGACCCAACATTCTCTGTTGGTGTGATTTGCAGGTTTGTTGGAGGTGCCATGAATCTGACATAATCTGTCTAGACTCTTGTTTAGGCTGGACGGTCCATCTCTGCTGCCTTGAAATGGCTTTTTCCGTTGACCGGGTCGAGAGCCCCTGAATCCGGCGTTTACCACCGTGTTGTCTGGGCTGTCTTCATTGTTTCTACGCTTGCTTTTATTGCGTCGCGGTTCCCGTTGCCATCCCTGACTTCGGATGTGCCTGGGTTGCTGGTGCCGCTACGGGCCAGCCAACTGTCTTCGCCCGCGCAAAAGCGGGTCATAAGGCTTGTTACGGCTGCCATTGTCCTTGGTTTTTCCTGGCCGAGGTGTCTGGCGAGCCATTCGTCCCGGACACTGTGTTTGAAAGCCGCTAAGGCTTCGGCATCCGGGCAGTCGACGATTTGATTCTTCTTACTGAGAAATCTATTCCAAAGCTTTCGGGCTGACTCTCCGGGCTATTGAATTATATGACTTAAATCGTCTGCATCCGGAGGTCGAACATAGATCCCTTGAAAATTGGCCCTAAAAGCATCCTTAAGCTCTTCCCAACTTCCAATTGAGTTTTCGGGGAGGCTTTTCAACCAGTGCCGAGCTGGTCCTTTCAACTTGAGGGCCAGGTATTTGATGGCGTGGGGATCATCTCCGCGAGCCATGTGGATGTGAAGGATAAAGTCCTCAATCCAGACCCCAGGGTCTGTCGTTCCGTCGTATGCCTCTATGTTCACGGGTTTGAATCCCTCTGGAAATTCATGATCCAGCACCTCATCGGTGAAGCATAGGGGGTGTGCGGCACCCCTGTATTTGGACGTGTCATGGCATTCTTCTGACGGTTGTAGTGTTCGGTTTTGATTGCGAGCTGTTATTCGGTCAGTATAGTCTTTTGGGCGGCCATGATTCTATGCCGGAGCGCGCTTCCTAGATCCGTAGATGGACCTGGCCATACCGGCTTTTTTGTGCACAGGCCCTCATGTAAATCATGCGCTGACTTGTGTGCGACGTCGTTAGCTGCCCTGTCGTGGCCACGGGGTGGTCGGTCCGGCTGATCGGCCGTTTTATTTTTGGCTGAATGGGCTCTAAAGCCTCGTCGTCGAATTCAGGCAGCAGCTTGCACTTTGGATAGCTCTTTGTGTGGCGACTGCCACCGTACTTTTCTTTAGTGTCAAGCACTTTGTTCCATCTGCTGTTGAGCGTATTCTGCACGGCCTTAAGCCATTGCTTCTACTTCTTCAGGCTCCTCGCGGTGGCAATAAGCCTTCTATGGAGGCTCTCTTGTTCCAAGTGCCTTTCCGGGATGATGTGTGCATCGTCGTCCGGACTGTTTTCCTCTCCGGAGACAGGTTGATGAGTTTTACCCTCGGCGTCGCCGTGATCGGACAGTGGCTCCGTACTATGTTCGCCGTCCGCTGGCTCATCCTGCTCCATCGCTGGGTCCATGTGGTCGTCGTTTCCTTTGGAGTCGACTGGGTATTATTCTTTCTTGCGCTGTTATCGCTGTTTTTGCTGAAGCGGGATTTGGAGCGGCGCCTACGTCGTCGCTTTGGTTGCTTCTCGAGGGGATTATCCTTCGCAGCATTCTTCCGTTCCTCATCGTTGTTTTCTTTGGGTGTATCCACCATGTATATATCGTATTTTGAAGTGGCTGTCCAGCACCCTGTGGGCGGTGGTTCCTGTTCCTCTCCTGCATCGTCGTCCATACCGTTGATGTCTTCGGAGTCGAAATCAAGCATGTCGGTTAAGTCGTCGACAGTGGCTATTAAGTGGGTGGTGGGTGGGGAACGAATTTCTTCGTCGTCCGCTTCCCACTCGAGCCGGACATAGTTCGGCCGAGGGTCTCCTGACAAGGAGAGAGACCTCAATGAATCTAGCACGTCTCCCAAGGGCGAGTGCTGAAAAATATCCGCGGAGGTAAACTCCATGATCGGTGCCCAAACAGATTGGATAGGCACAGACGCAAGCGGTTCGGAGCCTGTGGCCGGGGACGAATCCAAGGGTCCGATAACACAGGTCTCATAGGAGGTGAAGTCAGTATTCGGCTTTATCGCCGCTGAGTGTGTGGCCTCCGTTGTGGGGACCATCCACCCGTCCTCATATGGCACGATCTGCTCCGGATTGAGGGCCGGAGTAGCCGCAGGTGTGACCTCCCGAACACCGTCCGATGGCAGAGCTAAGTCATGCTCGTCGTGACTGTGCGGCACACCTGACATGAGCTCGAATTCGTCGAAGATCAAGTCTCCGCGGATGTTGCCAGTATAGTTCAAGCTTCCAAATCTGACCTAATGGCCAGGGGCGTAGCTATCGATCTGCTCCAGATGGCCAAGCGAGTTAGCCCGCAGTACGAAGCCGCCGAATACGAAGATCTGTCCGGGGAGAAAAACCTCACCCTGGATCGAATCGTTGCCGATGATCGAAGGAGCCATCAAGCCTTTATCGTGACGGCACAGTGGAACTCTGAACGAAAGCACCAATGTCGGTGTCAAAACCGGCGGATCTCGGGTAGGGGGTCCCGAATTGTGCGTCTAAGGCTAATGGTAACAGGAGGCGGAGGACACAATGTTTACCCAGGTTCCGGCCCTCTCGATGGAGGTAATACCCTACTTCCTGCTTGATTGATCTTGATGATATGAGTATTACAAGAGTTGATCTACCACGAGATCGTAGAGGCTAAACCCTAGAAGCTAGCCTATGGTTATGATTGTTCTTCTTGTCCTACGGACTAAACCCTCCAGTTTATATAGACACCGGAGGGGGCTAGGGTTACACAGAGTCGGTTACAGGGAAGGAGATCTACATATCCGAATCGGCAAGCTTGCCTTCCACGCAAAGGAGAGTCCCACCCGAACACGGGACGAAGTCTTCAATCTTGTATCTTCATAGTCCAACAGTCCGGCCAAAGTATATAGTCCGGCTGTCCGAGGACCCCCTAATCCAGGACTCCCTCAGTCGTCCAGAGACCGGACGTCCGGTGGGACCGGACTTCCGCTAATTTATATTCTATGGAGATGCTCTGGACAACTGGGAAGAGCCGGATGCCCGGTCGGTCGTGAGAGGCCGGACGTCCGTAGACAATCGGACGTGCGGTGATAGCTGAACCTACTAGCATAGAATCATACCAGAATGTGTGCACAAGTTATAGGAAGAATTTGAGATGACACAGAGATGATGAGTGAGGATATTTTGTGGGTTTGAGCAAGTTCTTTCACGAAATCCAACGACCCCCTCTTAATAGTGCGGGATCCCTATACTCAAGAACAAACCAAAAAAGAGCTGAAGCTTTTTGTCTTTGTCTTGTATCTCTGCTCTTGAGTGATATATATATATATATATATATATATATATATATTTGTCCGTAGTCATGATCCACACACGGCCCTTGAGACATAATCATGAGATATACTTGATAAACATGATTAGTCCCAAAATGCATGTTGTCATCAACATCAAAATACGATTAAGGGCATTATTGCACTTTCAGCTATACAAAACTACTGTCTGACATTTCTTTCTCTCAATTCCTGTCTTCTTTCTCAACATATTTCATAGTCAATGGTTCTGCAGTATATAAGCTTAGGCTTTATCTACACAATAATAATCTACCAGTAATAATGGGTAGTGTCAATTGACATGTTCCCCGTACATGTTTGTTCTCTCTTTTTTGCGAACCCCATACATGTTTGTTCTCAATGTTATGTTGTTCATTGTCTCAAGATATGCTACGAGACTACCATTTCTTCTCATTTTTGAGTTGTTTCTCAACATATTTCAGAGACAACGGTTTTGCGGCATTGAAATAGTAGAGGTCTTGTGGACTTGTCTACGCGTAGGCTTTTAGCAGAAACACCGGGAGAACAAAAAATAGATTTTAATGCCTTGTTTGAATCCGACCAAGATTAGTTTACATCCCAGTTTCTTGGTATGATTTCCAGATGCATGAATTATGATTGGCATTGCCTCCAACCACGGGGAAGATCTATCACGATCTTATTTCGGGTTAATTGCGAATCTTTGGAGGTACTGTAGGTGTTCTTGGAGGATTTTGCTGTCAAGTTTCATGTGCGACCAAAAGTGATGGCTTTAGGTGGGATATCATTGTCGTGTACGATGCGGCACAACCTGAGTTTAAACCTAATTTCCTTGCTGGCCTAGTGTGGATTTGCGGGGATGAGAGGTTGCCTATCTTGGTCGCCGGGGACTTTAATATTATTAGGGGAAGGTAAAACATGAATAGTGATAACTTTGATGGTTGCTGGTCGTTCATGTTTAATGCGATTATTGAGAGCCTAGAATTGAGAAGTTAGATCTCATGGGAAGGCAATACACATGAGCGAATTAGATGGAGAATCCAACAAAGAAATTGGATCGAGTTCTTGTTGGTGTGGAATGGGAACATAAGTTCCCTCTTGTAATGGTGCGAGCATTACAAAGGGGACTGTCTTATCATACTCTAATTGTTGTTGACTATGGTGACATGACTCACGTTAATAAGGATATGAGATCCTCTGTTGAATGCTTAGTATAATAAACTTCGTGAATGTTGTGAAGGGGCTCAACTCAGCACTATCGTCGCAAGACCACGAAGTGTATCACTGTTGTTGTAGAAGCTAGGAAGTGAAGGTAATTCAAGATGACAGACCTTCACCCCTAGGTTTTACAATTGATAGGAGAATTACGGGGAACCCTTAGCGAGATCTATTAGAATAAATCCAAGACATACCGTTGATCATCCGAGGACCAAGCAATCACACGAGCACGACACCAAGATTTCTTAACGAGGTTCACCGATATGGCTACATCCCCGGGGCCTGACTATGGGCGCTCCTCCCCGTGACACCGTCATAATACCGCACACACCGGCCACTCGGGCGCCGACACATGCCACCGGCTCCCCCTTGCGTGCCTGTGCTATTATGTTGGCATTGGTTACATCGTGTGTCTACCCCCACTATTTATGAGAGGCCTAGGATACAAGTGTCCTACTAGTACTAGGGCACGACTTCACATCCTATGTAAACACAATACAACTCATAGTCCAACTGTAACCTACCTTGTACACAATATTCAACACAATTCAAACAAACTCCACCTTGGCAAATATTCTCCACCACCTTGAATTTGTCCATGCGTCAAACTTGCATGTACATTGTACTTGAGCTTATCCCATGAGTACCGCTGCTACTCCAAAGACTCCATGTGACTCCACTTGCAACTTGTAGTACCTTATTTTCTTGATCACAATCAACACTCAAGCAAAATTAAGTTCCTTGTTACTCCAGTTTGTGCCCCAGCTTCCAGAGTATCCGTCCAACGCCATCACACACTGATCACTGACCTGCATGAAAGTTAACAACTCACTTATTGGGTGTCACACATAAGAGTTTCCTAAACTCAACATCATCGCTCTTCCTTGACTGCCTGTCTGAAACTTGAAGGAATTTCACCATTGCTTGTAGTCATCCCAAGTCAAATTCGCAGTTGTCTCACCACATGTATGACCACGAGAGCCCTGGCCCATCTCCGTGTCCCGTGCATACTGCACGCTTCGCCGCTTTTACCGCGTCGAGCCTCCGATGTCCTGGTCGAGTCTCAAGTGGCGCGAACCCACACCACTCAACCCCCACCGCAGAGTACCATCAGTCAACGCCGACCGATGACGAGTTTCACGCTACCATCAGACCACTGGGCTCCAGTCCGAACTGCGTGTCACTCGCTTTTTTCCGCTTGCCGAATAGGCTTCGTTTCCCTGGATCCTTACACTGTAGCCCCTCAATCCTGCTCCACCTTCAACATGACTCCATGGTAGATGATCAGTTCACCCTCGCGCCCCGTTGAATTCAAGCTTCGTGTGTACACCACCTTGAATCAACCCCGCGCCATAGTCTTGTCGAAGCCACACAAGTCCTCAGACCTGCGCCATGTATTTCCACGTTCAGAAGTCGGCCACCATCAGCATCACGCACCTATGTCATCGTTGCTGATTCCACTACCGTCTTCTGTACCAACCGACTTGCGTCGATCCCGTCAGACTGTCTAGTCTGACCCAGCCAGACCTTGTCTGGCTGCATGACACACTCGAGGCTCTCAAATCATTTTCCATGAATGTCCATCCATCACATGATAATTCCATCATAGCTATCATGACTTTACGCAACACCTTCAAGGATCCCTGTCGTGCCAACAATCTTTCACCCATGTCTGCCATAACCCAAGGTTTTTAGTTCCGTTGAACCTCTCCACCTCAAACCCGATGTCCGATGGCGTCATGATTCTTCGTACATCTAACCTTGTGAAAAATAACCGAGCTTCTTTCCACGATGCCATAGTACATAAGCAAACCTAACGTGGTCACCTCCCAGTACTAGTAGCAATTCAACCAATTTTTTTGATCTTCACGTGTAGTAGCTCTAGCTCAACTTCCGATGTTGTTGTTTCTTTGTCACGATGCTCTCCAATGGATGCTTATCCATCGAACTGCTACCTCCGTCCGTGTCGGACACGAGGACTCGGTCCTCTTTTGGTCCAAAACATATCTCGAAGTATGCACAGGCAGCACCAACAAGCGCCGCATGTGCAACATGCCTTGCCTCCACTTGGGCCATAGCTATGCATGCATCAGCCGACCCCAGTTGGGCCAGCCCGCCTGCTCCACGCACTGCTGGTCCAGCAGCATGCCCTGCAAGCCTGCAGTCTGGCTTCCACGCGCACCGCCGATCGACCGGCTGCCCTAGCAAGCCAGCACCCGCCGCGATTTTGCGTGTCCGCCTCCGCCTACTGCTGCATGATTCAGCCCGTGTACGCTCGCCCAATCGATCCACCGATCGACCGCCGAACGTCTCGTATGCCGCTGTCACACGCACACGCGCCTCCCGGTTGCTTCCTCCAGATCAACAATCCAACAACCTCCGAACAACCTAGCTCATGATACTACTTGTTAGAATAAATCCAAGACATATCGTTGATAATCCGAGGACCAAGCAATCACACGAGCATGACATCGAGAATTTTTAATGAGGTTCACCGATATGGCTACATTCCTGGGGCCTGACTACGGGTGCACCTCCTCGTGACACCGTCACAATACTACACACACCGGCCACCCGGGGCGCCAGCACATGCCACCGGCTCCCCCTTGCGTGCCTGTGCTATTATGTTGCCATTGGTTACATCGTGTATCTACCCTCACTATTTATGAGAGGCCTAGGATACAAGTGCCCTACTACTACTAGGACACGACTTCACATCCTATGTAAACACAATACAACTCATAGTCCAACTGTAACCTACCTTTTACACAATATTCGACACAATTCCAACAAGGCCGCTTTCACAGGAAACCCTTAATGCATCGACATGAGGGGGAGTGTTGAAGTATAATGTCCGACCCTGTACCATAGTTCGGACTAATTGGTGAACTGGTTAGGTGCATAATCTTACAACCAAGAGGTACATGGTTCAAAACCCAGTAAACACAATAAGTAATTATGGCCTGCCTCCGCTTCCACTTCCCATGCCATAAACTCTAAAGGAGCATAGACGTGAGGGGAGTGTTGGAGTACAATGTCTGACCCTCTCCCATAGTTCGGACTTTTGGATGAGTTGGCTGGAGTATTGTGGAAATTATAGGATGGTTGGAATTGTTGTTGTATTGATCTGACCCTCATGGGAATATATATACACACACACACACATATATATATATATATATAGAATACATGAGGGGTAGAGACTTGGAGTACAAGACAAGTAACATGTGGTTTAAACTAATTCTCACTAGTACAGCGAGCTCCTAAACAAACGGTTTTTAACCCCTTTCCATGACGGCATTTGAACCGTTGCCAAGTGAGTGTGGGCGATAGGAGGGTCCTTCCCACACGACCCAGAAACCGTCGGGGATATGCCCTCCTGGCACACACGTTCGGCAAAATGAGGTCGTGTGCGACCGGCGAGCGCTCAAATACGGAAATACATACAGTAGAGCTAAAAAATACAATTACACGGCGAAATTGTTTCCGGTCGCAAGTACATCCTACACAGTCAGTCCGCGCTAAATGTTTTTGTTCATATGTACATCCCACACAGTCGCTCCAAGGTAAACGTTTCCGTTCACAGGTACATCACATACAATTTTTCCTGTTAAATCGCTTGATTTATTGAATATATCACACACGGTCCATGGAGAAAGTCATGTGTAGCAAAGGCTGTCCATCACACACAGTTTTCAAGAGAAAGTCATGTGTGATTGTTCATTGATCCAACACGGTTTATTCCTAGAAACTGTGTGTTGCCTGAGGTCATCGCCCACGGTATTTTTTCAACAACCGTTTGTAATAGCAAAACCCAATTAGCAGGCTAATTCCCCACTAGCAGGCTAATTATCCGATTATTCATAATCCATTTATTAATCGAATTGACAGTTCATATTAAGCACACAATATATTTCATTTTAATAATTGAAATACATCAGAGTACAACATCATATAGCTTCAGGACTCAGCTTCCCCATTACACAACTATACCAGGACCAAGTTTCACATGCAACATCTATAACCTTTCAAAATTAGCATCATAGACGGTACATAGACAGATGTATCTCATGTGGAAAACTGTTGAAGTAGAAGGCGAATATTGAGCCTTCATTGATGTTGAAGGTCTTTGTAACTTTAGGCCAGTGCCTGTGGATGATTGACCGTCCATCCTTCGTCCTCTTTAGGAACACTTCAATATTGAACCGTGGGTGTTGTATGAATACCTTCCTCGCCTCCTGACCATACAGGTGGTTTGAGAGGTAATAATCAGTGAACTACTTTGGAAAGTCCTGAAAACAAGGATGTGCATAAATATCTTCTCTATATTGGAAATGGGGCAAAGGAATAAAAAAGGCAAGGTATAATAGTTAGTACCATCCTAACAATCTTTCTGAGTTTCTTGACTTGACTGATATTCATGGACAACTCATTTCCCCATATGCAAAAAGGGTCGAACAGTGGGTCAAAACCTCTGACAACAGGACCTACATGTGCAAGACCAAATTGTTAAAAACCTAAATATTAGAATGGTTCCTGCAATTGCACAATAATGTGAATGGACCATGCGCGTGCTAACCTCGATTGTAAACCTCAGTGCTTCCCATTGTTTCCCTGCAACACATATAAGGTAGTTAGTCATCAGGTTAAGTAAGGGTTCGCATGCTATCAGTAAAATATGTTGATGAAAAATAATCACATTGCAGATTCATCAGATTAATTCAAGCCACACGGAAAACCCATTTATCCAAACCAAGCATGATTAAGAACTAGGAAATATAGCACTTGTATATGGTTCTCATGTATTAAGTGCAGCCAAATTCGATTTATTCCTCACATGCACAACAATACAAAATTCTACCCACGACAACTGGACATCGCATTGCAGAATTGAACCAAGCAGTTAACTAAACACCACAACAAATGAACCAAACATTAACTGAGCACCACATTGCACAATACAACATACTCCTAATAGAAGATCAGACAGTTAACCAAACAGTTAACTACAACCAATTGTAGCAATTGTATTTGTTTCTCATGTATTTACTACAGCCAAATTCAATTTATTCCTCACATGGTATACAATAACAGAATGCACCCACAATTTTGTAAAGATAAATTCGATTTATTTCTCACATGGAAGACAATACAAAATTGCAGCCTGAAGAATTGAACATCACATTTGCAGAATTGAACCAAACAGTTAACTGAAGACGACAACTAATTAACAAAACAGCTAATAAGTGAGCACCACACATACAGAATATATACACTAGAGCAACAGATTGCATGGTAAAATTAGATAGCACAATTCACTAGAATTTGTGAAGGAAAGGCAGGAGCAGCACACGCAACGGGTAAACCGAGCATGCTTAACCGGCGTAGCTAGCAAATGGCAAGGTGCTCCTTCAAGATCTGGGGGTTGCCACGAATGGCAGCCATCGCGACCTCATGCGCGCGTGCGGCCGCGATTTGCTTCTCCGCTGCCAAATGCTCCTTGAGGTCCTGGCTATAGTGCGTGCACTATGGCTTAGGCCGGCGCTTATTTGGTGGAGGGGTCGATGATTTGGGTGGAAGGTGTCGCGCTCGCGCCGGCGGTAGGGGCATGTGGGATGTGGAAGGAGGAGGAGGATGGGGGTCGGGTGTGGATTACCTGCCTGGATAGGCGAGGTCGAGGAGCGTGAAGGAGGGTCGCCGACGAGGAGGCGGCGGCGCTGCAAGCAAGGAATGAAGGTTTCAACTTGGAAAGGAAGGCGGAAAGAGGGGAAATGTGGCTTTTGGTAAGGGGGAGTGGGCGGGGAGGTAGATATTTCCACGGAAGCCAAAAATTTGGAATCGCTTCAGCCAAAAAACTGGCGCGCAAAGTGTCATCAGACACGGTCCCTTATTCAGAACTGTGTACGATATGTGAACATCACAAACGATTCAGATAGCTTAACCCGTGTGTGTTGAGTTTGAACGTCAAAATTTTTGGTTCGAATTTCCCTGGTTACAGTGGTCATCCACGTCATTGCATAATTTGGGTACACAAAGGAGACTAACTTCTTAATCGAGCAAGTTCAGCAATTAAACAGAGCTAGCTGACCTAAACATTACTCTAACAAATTAAAGACCAACGCTCTTAATTAAACAAAACAAAGAGTACTACTACAGCTGGTGCTCGTCAATCTCCGCTGCCACCTCCATGTCCAGCTTGCGCCCGACGGTCTCCTGGGGAAGGGGCTCCATGGCATCAATTGCACCATACTCGGCAAGCATCTCGCCATCCGCGTCCACCATATCTTTGGAAAAGGCCGCCGCGAGCTGGGCGTGGGCGGACGCCATCTAGGCTCTGGCGGGCTCCGTCGTGGAAAGGTATGCCATGCAGGAACGGACGGCTGGTCGATCTCTCTCGACGATTGCCAGCTCTTCGGCCGTGGGTTGCCGACCGTTGTCGGGGAAGCTTCGTTCAATTTGTGCGGTGACCACCATGAGCTGGGCATGGACGACCTCGACATGGTAGTGGGCGGCCTCCAGTAGGGCTAAGGCCGCCACTGCGGAACGGACAGCTGCTGTGCCGCTCTTGCCAGTTTCTATCCCCGAGGCAGATGCTGCTGCCGCCGCTTGAGAAGCAACAGCGTCCGTTTGGGCTACCTTGGCCGCCCGGACGCATACTGCGGTCGCCCTCACGAAGCTCGTTAGCACGCACCTGGCGGCTGCGGCCGCACTCTTGCCGGAGTGGGCCGCCGAAGTTGCCCTCACGACGTGGGTCCACGTCCCCATCTTTCACCAGCGATGAATGAACAGTGAAATGATATTTGGGGAGTGAGCTAGTGTGCTTGACACGCCGGTTGTGGACTGTAGCCGACGCACCTTCTCTCGTAAGCCATGGGCGTACTATACACCGACGGTGCTCCAAGATATTTTGTGCTGCATCTCACACGGTTGGTGATAATAAACTGTGTGCGATGACCTTGATTTATCATCTTGATCATTTGAATTACGTAATGGGGTCACAGCTACAAAGCATGGTGTTTGAATTGTTAGAACTTTTATCTGGAGTGAACATGCAACTATAGGTGCGTCGTCAAAAATTTGGAATTATTCAGGGTTCATTTGTACATTTTTATACATTAATTGGGTTTTCCAGGCATTTTATGCGCATAATTCAAATTTGAACTACATGCACATGCTCCAGTGCATATAAACTTATTGAAAAATCAAATGTGTGTCCTTGGCCGCCGAACATGCTTAGGTCCCATGCAAGAAATGGGAATGAATTTCAAACATGCTTAGGTCCCATGCAAGAAATGGGAATGAATTTCAAACACCCTGCCACCGTCACTCGGCCGCAAACATTGAGATACCTGGTTTTTAAATTCTAGTAAATTCAAAACTCGTCTGAAATTCATGAAACTTGGCATGCTATCATGTAGCGGCATCAACATGCCGTGGTAAAATTTTTGTCCCATTTGGGGCAGGTTTGGGTATAAGCTTCTCACAAACCAGAGCTTCTCACAACAAGCGTGATGGTTTCTTTCGGGAACGTGCCACCTTTGGGGACGAAACGATATCCGTTGCCTCTTATTGCTTTCAAAAAAATTTGAGTGTTAACATAGAACAACAAGAGTGTTGTGTTCAATTTTGGAATTTTTCGAGGTTCGTTTGGACATTTTTATGCATTAACTGAGTTTTCAATGCATTTATGTGCATAATTCAAATTTGAACTACATGCACATGCTCCAGTGCATATAAATTGGTTGAAAAATCAAATCTCTGTCCTTGGGTGCATGCTTAGGTTCCATGCAAGAAATGGGAATGAATTTCAAACACCAGGGCACCGTTGATTGCCGGCAAAACATTGAGATGCCTGGTTTTTAAATTATAGTAAATCCATAAATCGTCTGAAATTCATGAAACTTGGCATGCTATCATGGAGCGGCAACAACATGCCGTGGTACAAATTTTGTCCCATTTGGGGCAGGTTTGGGTATATGCTTCTCACAAACCGGAGTTTCTCACAACAAGCATGATGGTTTTCGGTAGGGAACGTCCCACCTTTGGGGACGAAACGATATCCATTGCCTCTTATTGCTTTCAATTTTTTTTCTCATGTCAACATAGAACAAACAGGAGTGTTGTGTGAATTTTTGTGATTTTTCGGGGTTCGTTTGGACATTTTTAGGCATTAACTGAGTTTTCAATGCATTTATGTGCATAATTCAAATTTGAACTACATGCACATGCTCCAGTGCATATAAATTGGTTGAAAAATCAAATCTGTGTCCTTGGGTGCATGCTTAGGTCCCATGCAAGAAATGGGAATGAATTTCAAACACCAGGGCACCGTTGATTGCCGGCAAAACATTGAGATGCCTGGTTTTTAAATTCTAGTAAATCCAAAATTCTGTTAATCATTCACGTGATGCCACGTGTCTTGGTTTTAATGGTCGTAGGAGGTGCCGTGCGGACAACTGCTTGACCTTGACTGAACGGGAGGCGTGCGAGCGCCGTCCGGTGCGCAGGCTGACCGAGAGGCGTGCAAGCTGTTCTCGAGTGCGCAGGCTCACCGAGAAGCGTGCGAGCTGTACGCTGTGCAGGCTCACTGGGAAGCGAGCCTTTTGACTTCCATGGCCGCCCGCTTTGCTCGCATCCTCTCAATTAATGGCACCCAAGCCGTAGTTTAATTCACTTTTTAAACAAAAACACTCATCGCAAACGTTTTAGTTAGAACACCCGTATGCAAACCGACAGCTTCCCGAGGAAGCCGAGGGAAAATGTGCCGAGCAGGATTTATGCAGCTCTTGATCGCAAACGATTTAGGTAGAACACCCGTATGCAAAGTGAGAGCAGCGCAGGATTTGTGCATCCCTTCAATGCAAACAGTTGTTTTGGATGACCCGTGTGCAACCACATACAAACAATTTGGTAAGATTTGCATCTGTCATATTGGGTATGTTGCCATTTGTCAAACTGGAAAGATTTACATTTGTTGATCTAGTAACGTTGCCATTTGTCAATCCTTATAACACTGCGATTTGTCAAAATATGCAGCTAGAAATCATTAGCACTATGTAATTTTTGCAACTAAAATTCAGTAATTAAGCATAGATTTCATTCATAGATTAAGCAGTCGTTCTTAATTTATACAAACAGTTCAACTCGACAGCTGAACCGACCAAACTTCTCCCCAATTGTTGCCAACCACGTACTGAAATAGCTAGTTCAACTATATATACTAGCTAATTTTAAGTACGTTGTACAGTTCGACCACACATCTATAGTCAGATGAACTGAACAAAATAGCCCCTAAATACTACTACTACCACGGAGGGGCTTTGTGCTACTTCCGGCAGCCGCTCCTCTGCTGAGCGTGCTCAGTAAGAAGCAGAGGAGGAGGAGGAGCCTACCGACGAGCTGGACAAATGCAATATGGTGCCTGTCGCTGCTGCACGTTCAGCGACGCTCGCCAGCTCGAATGCCCACTGCCGCTCCAGACGATCCCTCTCGAAGCGGCCAGACTGCTCGTAGATCTCCTGATTCCTCGCCTCTGCGTCGGTGTGTGCTGCGGCCACGGCTGCGGTAAGGCTCTTTGCGTGCTCGACGAGGCGCTCCTCCTCCTCCCGCAGGAACTCGATGTAGCACGCAAGGCCGATGATGCACGTGCGGGCCTCCACCTCTGCCTCCCTCCTTCGGGCGGCGGTGGCGGAGCGGGTGATGATCCCAGCGGTCGATAGTGGCTGGCCGCCACGGCAACCGATGATGGGGTGGCGGCCATGACCACCACCTCCCGCCTTTGGGATGCGGTGGCGGAGCGGGTGATGGCCACGGTGGCCGGCAATGGGGTGGCAGCCACGACAGCCACCTCCCGCCTTCGGGCCGTGGCGGCGGAGCGGGAGATGGCCCTGGATTTCGACGATGGTGTGGCAGCAACGGCGGCTGGCAACAGCTGCCGACGGGCAGCGGCGGCGGAGCGTGTGGTGGGTGTTCCGCGCACACCCAACAGGGACGCCACACGCACTACACTACGCCGGGGACTGCGTCGCCGCCGCGGTGTAGCCTCCCAGCTGGAGCTGTCCTCTGATGACGGCGGAGTGGCTGAGCGACGACGACGGACCGGTGCCATTGGCGATTGTGGGAGAAGCAGACGAGATAAGCTACAGGGAGGGAGGGGAAAATGCGACGCAGGACTCGCCGGCCGTGAGGGTTTTTATAGCAGGCCGGTAAGCATTGGGATTTTGGGGGATTTCACCGAGTCGGGCGGGAAGCTTGCGCGGGAACCTGCGAGGTTGCGTGGGAATAGGCTCACCGACGATTCATTGGCGCCACCGTTTGGCCAAAAGAACGCCCCCGCGCACTGCGCAAGCTTGCGTTGTAAGCCGTCTGCGGCAGCGGGGTGACAAGACGTGCGAGAGGAGGACGAGAGGACACGTACACATACAGTTAATAAAAAAAGTTTGCGATTTAATTACCCACTATACCCCCGTCCTGGTTTATAAGTAGGTTTTAACTAATAAAATATGAATGCATGTCGCCATAGATTATATCGTTGGAGTCGTATTTGAACATAGTTTCCAGATATACAATTTTTGTAACATGCATTAACACTTTTTTGGTTAAATTTAAGGTTATACACCAGCAAGCGTTTGCCCTCAACACACACGGCTTATTCCATCACAAACAGCTCTGATGGATCAACTGTATGCCACGTATCGCACACGCAACTCTAATCTGATTCGTGCTTGATATCTCCAACATCGCTCGCACAGTTCGTCTTATTTGCCACGTATCACTGTGCTGTCTCTGCTCGCGTCCCTCGGCAAGCTCTCCTCGCTGTTAGGCGCCGCGGCACGCTCTGTCACGCCCGTTGGCGCGCTCTGCTCGCGTCCGTCGGCGCGCTCGGCTTGTGGACAACTTTTCCTTGAGGCGACTGCGGAGCGCTCTGCTCGCTTCCCTCCGCGCGCGCTCTGCCAGCGGTTGGGCGTGCGCACGACCACGTCGGGGGCCCCATATGCGTGCGGTTGCGTCGTGCGCGTTTCCACACGATGCAGTTACGTGCGGCATGATGGAGTTATGCGCTACAAATTAGAACTACCATCAAGGCCTGCCAATATTCCTGGCTGTCCGGCTTCCCCTTTAATTCCCGCGGCCATTATAACCTTAGTCTCTTCAACCTTTCGATCGTGCCCCACAACACAACAAGCACACCCACGATGACACATAGAGAGGGGATGTCCGGCGGCGGTTCAATGGAGTTTGGCGAGCATAGAGTGGAGACCCACACGAGGGAGACGAATCTCTCGGTGGTGTACACCATCGACCCGGCTGTGGTGGACGACTACATCAACAACGTTGAGCAGTTGCTTGCTGGAGACAAGTAAAAGGTGGTCGGCATCGACCTCCAGTACACCGCCGGTCATCCCGGCATAGATCAGAAGGTTGCCGTTGCCCTGTTGTGCGTGCGCCATCATGTCCTCATCTACCACTACTGCATGGCCATAGAGCCTTGCGACCGTTTCAACAGGTTTGTCAACAGCACTGACTACAAGTTTGCCACGGTGGATACCACCAAAGATGTAAAAGCGCTCAGTGTTACGGGCTTGGCCTGCAAGAACCTTCTCGAAATCCGTGACCACTACATGGTCTGGGGCAGCACGAAGAAGGACTCCCTGGTCGAACTCGCCTTGGCCATCATCGACCCCTACTACGAAAAGATGAAGTAGGATGCCCAGAGAACAAGTCCTGTATCTTGGCACGGGGCCTGGATGCGGCAACTGGATGAACCTCACCTCAGGTTGGTGGCCAAGAGCGTGTACACATGCTACGAGATTCACAGTCGGATAGTTGACATGAGGAAGTGCCACTACAAAAAAAGACACATCCGTGACATTTTGGGCCGAACGAATTTTTTTCTGTCATACTTATGACACTTCTATAACAATAATTGTGACAAAACACGGTATCATCATAGATGTGGTGGGGTCCTACTTCTATGACAAAAAATGGGCTTTTCGTCCTGGGCGGGCCAGAGACGCAGCTGCATGACATTCTTTGGGCCGTCCATGACGGAAAACACCGTGGTAGAAGCGAGGGCGAGGAAAATATCGGGGTGTTCCCGGTTATGGTGGCTGGTCGGGGCCGATCAATGCATGTTTCTCTCATACACGCACGCACGTGGGTGCGAGGCGTTGGGCTCTAACTGAACCCGAGTGAGGCGTTGGGCTCTAACTGAACCCGAGCGATTGCACTGCAGGCTACGCGTTACTGAACCCGAGCGATCGATCGATGGCTGTTAACTGAACCCGATCGACTGATTCCTTCACTACTGCTGCTAACTGAAGCCGATCGATGCTGCCTCTGGAT
>NC_057814.1:419299632-419307359 GCF_018294505.1 Triticum aestivum | reverse complement strand
CAGTGAGCGTTGCTGGGGGGTTTGGATGAACAGTTTCCGGTGGGGGTGGATGAACAGGACCCCGATTGTTCGAGCCGGTTGGGGCTAGATGAACAGGACTCCGTGGAGGGCAAGATGAACAGGACCACCCCGTGGAGGGCAGGATGAACAGTAGACGGTGGAGGGCTGGATGAACAGTAGCCCGTGGAGGGGTGGTTGAACAGGAGCCCGTGGAGCGGGCTGGTTGAACAGTAGCTGGTGGAGTAGCGCGCGGTGGAGGCTGGATGAACAGGAGCCCGTGGATGAAGAGTCGCAGGTGGAGGCTGGAGGAGGTCGACGGTGGATGAACAGTAGCCCGTGGAGGCTGGAGGGGGTCGACGGTGGAGATGAACAGTATCCCGTGGAGTCCTGTTTTGCGGTACGCCACACCCCTCCCGATGAACAGGACCCCCGTTTCGACCGTAGCGCTCCAACACAAGTCCGTTTCCTCCGTTTTGCGGTACGCCACACCCCTCCCGATCAACAGGACCCCCGTTTCGACCATAGGAGGTCCGTTTCCTCCGTTTTACGGTACGCCAGACCCCTCCTGATGAACAGCATCCCATTTCGAACGTGGCCGGTCGAACACAAGGCCGTTTCCTCTGTTCTACGGTACGCCAGGCCTCGTTTCCATCGGCTGTTCCGTCCAAGCCCTCCCGATGAACACGACGACGCTTTCCGTTCTGACCCAGCCGGTTGGCTCCCCATGAACACGACGACGACGCTGTTTCTCCGTTCCGACCCAGCCATGTACACGAGCCCTGGCCGTACGTATGCGCGAGTAGGCATTCGAGACCCTGCTCGTATGTACGTACGTGGCCGTATTTTCTTTCTTGCACACTGGCCGCTGTATGTACGTGTACATGCTACGTGCGCGCCTCTACTACGACACGTGCGCGCCTCTACATCGACCAGTATGTACATACACGTTCGCGACCAGAATGACAACGCTACGTACGCTTCGACCAGGTGGGTCCCGACTGTCAGGCACTTCCTTGCCTGCGAAGATGCAGCTGGTGGGTCCCAGCAGTTAGGGGGGCGAATCGTTTTTTTGCCCGGACGCACTTCCTTGCGTACGAAGATGTAGCTGGTGGGTCCCAGCAGTCAGGGGGAAACACTTTTTCATGAAATACGGTGGCCCGTCCGGTGGGTCCCCGCTGTCAGGTGGAGGAATAATTATTTTGCGCGTAATAAGGAGGCACTTCCTTGCTGTGGCCGTGGACCCAGCTGTCAGCCTCTCCACGTACAGTCCACGTCCGATGGAAGCCGTTCCTTGACCATGTTGACCACACCGCGCCGAGAGCACCAGGGCGGTGGACGACGGCGAGGCCTAGGAAGGGGACGACGCGGAGCCGGGGAAGACGCGGCAGTGGATGCCCACGCTTAGAGGAGTATGAGGGTTCACTGGTTCGCTGCGGTGTGAGGCTGCCGTCGCCACAGAATAATAGGGGGTGTGGGTGAGTAGAGGGATGGCCTGGCCAGCGGTGGGAGTAGTAGGGGCGGTGAGGCCTCCGCCGCATCGCAGCCGGCCATGGGAGGCAGGAGCACGAGGCACAACCGGCGCTAGTTTGGGCGGCTGGAGCAAGAAGACCAGAGTTTGAAGAAGCACTACGGCCGTTGGGTGGACATCATATGGTCACTGGAGCTAGAATTGTGGATATTGACTAAGTTGACAAAGCCCTCCGTCCCCGTCAACTTAGTAGGCCCACAAGTCAGCCTGCCACTATACTGGGCCCCAGCTAGCAGGGGGAGTATTCATTTTTTTGTGCGTAATAAGGACGCACTTCCTTGCGTGCGAATATATAGCTGGTGGGTCCCAGCTGTCAGCTGCGGTAATTTTTTTTTCACGAAATACAGAGGCCCTTCTGGTGGGTCCCAGATGTCAGGTGGAGGAATCATTATTTTGCGCGTAATAAGGAGGCATTTCCTTGCGTGTGGCCATGGACCCAGATATCAGCCTCTCCACGTACTGTCCACTTCAGATGCATGTCGGTCGTTGACCACGTTGACCAGGCCGCGCCGAGAGCACCAGGGCAGTGGACGACGGCGAGGCCTAGGAAGGGAACAACATGGAGGCAGGGAAGACTCGGCAGTTGTTTCCCACGAGGAGGGGAGTACGACTGTACGAGGGTTTACTTGTTCGTCTGCCGTCGCCGGAGAATAACAGCAGGTGTGGGTGAGTAGAGGGATGGCTAGGCCAGCGATGGGAGTACGGTGGGGCAGTGAGGCCTGCGCGGCAGCACAGCCGGCTGCGGGGAGGAGGGAGCAGGCAGTCCCGCCGGCGCTTGTTTGAGCGGCTGGAGCAGGAAAAGCAGAGATTGAAGAAGCACAACGGCCGTTGGATGGACATCCAACAGTCACTTCTTGTGCGTCAACCTTTTTTTTAGGAAATACTCAAATCTGTGGAAAACAGCATACAGCCCATCTACCATTATTTCTAATAATTTACAGCCCATTTGCTAATTCTTAAGGTTTTTTTGGAGCCCATATTCTTTTTGTTAGCATTATAGCCCATATTGTGGCCACGGTTAAAAAATTATACGAAATGTTGCATATTTCGGTGCGGTCCGAACTGTTTTTAATCCCAAAATTTTGAGTCACATTCCAACTGATTTTAAAAATAAATGTATATCAATATAAAATCCAACAAATTGTCCATGCATAAAAATTAATGCAATTTATAATCTTGAAATGAAAAAAAGAAATTTGAAAGTAATTGCCGGTTTGATGTGTTTTAAAAATGGATGGCCAATTTCTCATTACTGATAGGCCATTTTCTCATCCAGCCGAATGAAGCTCTCCTCGTCTTGAAAGATTTGCCGCCCAACAGGCCTGACAAAGCGACTTACTTGGCAAATCACAAAAAAACTAGGCTAGCCATTTTCAGAAAGAAAAAAAACTACTGGGCTGGTATGTGGTAAACATAAAAGATAAGGCTGTCTAGACAGGCCAGAGTGCCCCGCACAGCCCAGTTGACACCCTGATTTCGTCTCAAAAACAAATTAGATAAATGCCACAACAAATATGGCGATTCATAAAAATGCCACTGCAATTTCCAAACTTTGAAAAATGCCACTGCAATTTTTGCAAACTTTGGAAAACGCCACTACAATTTGCAAACTTTGAAAAATGCCACTCCAGACTTCGAAAAAAGCCACTGGAAATGACATGAAAGGGCATTTTTCAAAGTTTGGAAATTGCAGTGGCATTTCTCAGAAACACCAGATTTGGAGTGGCATTTATCAAATTGCAGCTGCTGGGTGAGGGAGTCCTGGATTAGGGGGTCCTCGGACTGCCGGACTATATACTTTGGCCGGACTGTTGGACTATGAAGATACAAGATTGAAGACTTCGTCCCGTGTCCGGATGGGACTCTCCTTTGCGTGGAAGGCAAGCTTGGTAATTCGGATATGTTGATCTCCTCCCTTGTAACCGACTCTGTGTAACCCTAGCCCCCTCCGTGTCTATATAAACCGGAGGGTTTAGTCCGTAGGACAACTACAATCATAATCATAGGCTAGCTTCTAGGGTTCAGCCTTTATGATCTCGTGGTAGATCAACTCTTGTAATACTCATACCATCAAGATCAATCAAGCAGGAAGTAGGGTATTACCTCCATCGAGAGGGCCCGAACCTAGGTAAACATTGTGTCCCCCGCCTCATGTTACCATCCGCCTTAGACGCACAGTTCGGGACCCCCTACCCGAGATCCGCCGGTTTTGACACCGACATTGGTGCTTTCAATTAGAGTTCCACCGTACCGTCACCATAAGGCTTGATGGCTCCTTCGATCATCGGCAACGATGCGATCCAGGGCGAGGTTTTCCTCCCCGGACAGCTCTTCGTATTCGGCGGCTTCGTACTGCGGGCCAACTCGCTTGGCCATCTGGAGAAGATCGAGAGCTACGCCCCTGGCCATCAGGTCAGGTTCGGAAGCTTGAACTATACTGCCGACATCCGCAGAGACTTGATCTTCGACGGATTTGAACCCATGACAGGTGCGCTGCACAGTCACGACAAGCACGACTTAGCTCTGTCACCGGATGGTGTTCGGGAGATCACACCTGTAGCTACTATGGCCCTCAATCCGGAGCAGATTGCGCCGTCCGAGGACGGGTGGATGGACCCCGCCACGGAAGCCGCACACTCAGCTGCGATAGAGCCGAATACTGACTCCACCTCCTATGAGACCCGTGTTGCCGGACACTTGGATTCATCCCCGGCCACGGGCTCCGAACCGCCTACGCCCGTGCCTATCAAATCCGGTTGGGCACCGATCATGGAGTTTTCCTCCGCGGATATCTTTCAGCACTCGCCACTGGGTGATGTGCTAGATTCATTAAGGTCTCTCTCCTTGTCTGCAGACCCTTGGCCGAACTATGTCCGGCTTGAGTGGGAAGCGGACGACGAAGAAATACATTCCCCACCCACCACCCACTTAATAGCCACTGTCGACGACTTAACCGACATGCTCGATTTCGACTCCGAAGACATCGACGGTATGGACGACGATGCAGGAGAAGAACAGGAACCTTCAAAGGTGTCATACCAGGTGTAGAGGCCTGTTGCACGGGCTCAATCACACTGGAAGTGGTCTTCGGATCTCCGGACAACTTCCGAAGCGAGGAATTAATCTTCGATATCGTCCCCTTCCGTAGTGGCTATCACGCACTACTCGAACGAACCGCATTTGCTAGATTCAATGCGGTACCGCATTATGCGTACCTCAAGCTCAAAATACCTGGACCTCACGGGGTTATAACAATTAATGGAAACACAGAACGCTCGCTCCGCACAGAGGAGCACAATGCGGCCCTCGCAGTGGAAGTACAAAGCAGCCTTCTAAGGACAACCGCCAATTCGGCGAAGAAGCCACCGGAAACCTTCAAGCGAATCCGGAGTACCCTGCAACAGGATCGCCAGGCACGTTCAGAGCTCGCCTAGCAATTCGGCCTCCGTCCTAGTCCCAGTCAAGCGGCGAAATTTGTGCCGCGCGTACATAATTACGCAATCAAGATACCATGGGCACAGGCGGAGGCAAGGCCCACAATGCGGCTCAACCGCCTCAGGGCCTGTACATCTTTATCATTTTTCTCTTTCAGGACCCTACTCTCTGGAAGCTCTTTCCGACAGCCTGATCATTGGACCCATTACGGGAAGGAAATACCAAGGAAGCAAGATGCTCTGACGTACAAGGGAATCCCCAGGTGGTCTCTGATAAACGATCGATATACCTGTTTTTACATACCCATACGCAGCTTGCCCTTGGATAGGACATGTCAAGTAGTCCTATTTTTTGCTTATTGCACTACTTGTACCCGTACGCTTTGACGTATTTTTTAAATAACAATGCATAGAGTTAGCCTATTATTGCATTTCCTTTTTTTCCTTGTCTGCTTATTTACGACAAATTGCACCCGTACATTCTGGTACGACCAGTGCGCCAGGGGCTTCAGTATACCCCATAACATGGCCTGAAAAGTCCAAACACTTTCGACAGTGCGGCACCCCAAACTTATAACATTATATGCATCAGCTCCGAATCATGTCTTGGGTCAATAGTTGGGTTTGCCCGGCTCCCATGTTTTGGTACCTTACGTTCCGCTATATCGGCTAAGGTAGCACTGGGAGAACTACTGCGATTGTGTCCCGGTTCTTTCGGACGAGCACCTCAGTAGAGAAAGCCGAAAACTGACTTTCATGATGCGGCGAGAGCTGGTCGTTGTTCGAGAGGTCTCAAGTCCTTAAAGACTTCTTCCGCTTCGGGCGAGGAGTCGGCCTTGTCCGACTTAGGCGTATATAGCACCCCAAATTCGGCCTTCCGAATACTAGGGGCTTCGCCAAAATTTAAAATTGTAGACTTCTATGGCTAAGTGAGAGTGATAAAGCTTTATAGTCTGATTGCCTGGTTCGTTGTGCTGAACACCTCCTTTGAAGGACCCAAAATTGGGATAAAGAGTGATCAGGTTTATCCCGACACTAGTAGAAAACAGGGCTTTCGTTCGGGCCTGGCCAGCCCCTTAGTCCCGGTTCTGCATGAACCGGGACCCATGGGGTGCATTAGTCCCAGTTCGTGAGCCCAGGGGGGCGGCCGGGCCACGTGGGCCACTGGTCCCGGTTCGTCTGGACCTTTTGGTCCCGGTTCCACGCACGAACCGGGACCAATGCGACTCGCCCCTGGCCCATGACCATTAGTCCCGGTTTGTGCCACAAACCGGGACTAAAGGGTTGGTCCTCATTGCGGTCAGAGTTTAGTCCCACCTCGCCAACCGAAGGGCGCTCACACCGGTTAATAAGCCGGTCCCTCTCTGCCTTGTTGAGCTCCTCTCAAAATGAAAATAGATGCCCTTATACAGGGAATTTGACCTAAATTCAGAGTGAATTTCTATGAAATTCATAGAAATTTATTATGAATTTAGGTTGAATTCTCTCTATAGGCGCATCTATGCTCATTTTTTTTATGTTGGGGTTGGCGATCTTTACAGACTTTTTGTGTGTTGAATATGCACCATTCAAAATCAGTCTCTGCTTTGAATGGTTCATTTTGAACAAACAAAAAGCTTGGAGTTCAAATAAGTTCAAGAAAATGAAATCCCTTTGTAACAGATGAGTTTTCGTCCGAAACACAGATACTTCGAAAGAGATTGTCCATTTTGTTCACGAAGTGCATCCCCCTTTTGCCGGGACCCTCTCAAATTTTTAGCACATGCTATGTGGGTGAAATGATGATACCATGCCAACTTTCAACCTTTTCAGAGTTCATTTGAAATGCTTTTCAATTTTAGGGTCTTATAGCTCAAAATAATTAGTAAATGCATGCAAAATAATAAATGAAGTCAGAAAGGATTGAAAAATGATGATGTGGCTTTGAATGGTGCATTTTGAACACACAAAAAGTCAGGAGTTCAAATAAGTTTAAAAAAATTAAATCCCTTTGTAACAGACGAGTTTCCGTATGAAATCCTGATACTTTGAAACAGATTGTCCGTTTTGTACACGAAGTGCATCTAGTTTTTGCCGTAACCCTCTCAACTTTCTTGCACATGCTATGTGGATGAAATGATGATACCATGCCAACTTTCAACCTTTTCAGAGTTCATTTGAAATGCTTTTCAATTTTAGGTTCTTATAGCTCAAAATAATTAGTAAATGCATGAAAAATAACAAATGAAGTCAGAAAGGATTGAAAATTGATGATGTGGCTTTAAATGGTGCATTTTGAACACACAATAAGTCAGGAGTTCAAATAAGTTTTAAAAAATGAAATCCATTTGTAACAGACGAGTTTACGTATGAAATCCTGATACTTCGAAAGAGATTGTCCATTTTGTACATGAAGTGCATCCACCTTTTGCCGGGACCCTCTCAACTTTCTTACACATGCTATGTGGATGAAATGATGATACCACGCCAACTTTCAACCTTTTCAGAGTTCATTTGAAATGCTTTTCAATTTTAGGGTCTTATAGCTCAAAATAATTAGTAAATGCATGAAAAATAACAAATGAAGTCAGAAAGGATTGAAAAATGATGATGTGGCTTTGAATGGTGCATTTTGAACACACAAAAAGTCAGGAGTTCAAATAAGTTTAAAAAATGAAATCCCTTTGTAACAGACGAGTTTCCGTATGAAATCCTGATACTTTGAAAGAGATTGTCCGTTTTGTACACGAAGTGCATCCACCTTTTGCCGGGACCCTCTCAACTTT
>NC_057814.1:419297299-419297807 GCF_018294505.1 Triticum aestivum | reverse complement strand
CTTTGAATGGTGCATTTTGAACACACAAAAATTCAGGAGTTCAAATAAGTTTTAAAAAATGAAATCCCTTTGTAACAGACGAGTTTCTGTATGAAATCCTGATACTTTGAAAGAGATTGTCCGTATTGTACACGAAGTGCATCCACCTTTTTCCGGGACCCTCTCAACTTTCTTGCACATGCTCTGTGGATGAAATGATGATACCATGCAAACTTTCAACCTTTTTAGAGTTCATTTTGAAATGCTTTTCAATTTTAGGGTCTTATAGCTCAAAATAATTAGTAAATGCATGAAAAATAACAAATGAAGTCAGAAAGGATTGAAAAATGATGATGTGGCTTTGAATGGTGCATTTTGAACACACAAAAAGTCAGGAGTTCAAATAAGTTTAAAAAATGAAATCCCTTTGTAACAGACGAGTTTCCGTATGAAATCCTGATACTTTGAAAGAGATTGTCCGTTTTGTACACGAAGTGCATCCACCTTTTGCCGGGACCCTCTCAACTTT
>NC_057814.1:419296587-419297289 GCF_018294505.1 Triticum aestivum | reverse complement strand
AGTTTCTGTATGAAATCCTGATACTTTGAAAGAGATTGTCCGTTTTGTACACGAAGTGCATCCACCTTTTTCCGGGACCCTCTCAACTTTCTTGCACATGCTCTGTGGATGAAATGATGATACCATGCCAACTTTCAAAGTTTTCAGAGTTCATTTTGAAATGCTTTTCAATTTTAGGGTCTTATAGCTTAAAATAATTAGTAAATGCATGAAAAATAACAAATGAAGTTAGAAAGGATTGAAAATTGATGATGTGGCTTTGAATGGTGCATTTTGAACACACAAAAAGTCAGGAGTTCAAATAAGTTTTCAAAAATGAAATCCCTATGTAACAGACGAGTTTCCGTATGAAATCCTGATACTTCGAAAGAGATTGTCCGTTTTGTACACGAAGTGCATCTAGTTTTTGCCGTAACCCTCTCAACTTTCTTGCACATGCTATGTGGATGAAATGATGACACCATGCCAACTTTCAACCATTTCAGTGTTCATTTGAAATGCTTTTCAATTTTAGGGTCTTATAGCTCAAAATAATTAGTAAATGCATGAAAAATAACAAATGAAGTCAGAAAGGATTGAAAATTGATGATGTGGCTTTGAATGGTGCATTTTGAACACACATTAAGTCAGGAGTTCAAATAAGTTATAAAAATTGAAATCCGTTTGTAACAGACGAGTTTCCGTATGAAATCCTGATACTTC
>NC_057814.1:419292577-419293875 GCF_018294505.1 Triticum aestivum | reverse complement strand
GAGTTCAAATAAGTTTTAAAAAATGAAATCCCTTTGTAACAGACGAGTTTCCGTATGAAATCCTGATACTCTGAAAGAGATTGTCCGTTTTGTACACGAAGTGCATCCAGTTTTTGCCGTAACCCTCTCAACTTTCTTGCACATGCTATGTGGATGAAATGATGATACCATGCCAACTTTCAACCTTTTCAGAGTTCATTTGAAATGCTTTCCAATTTTATGGTCTTATAGCTCAAAATAATAAGTAAATGCATGAAAAATAACAAATGAAGTCAGAAAGGATTGAAAAATGATGATGTGGCTTTGAATGGTGCATTTTGAACACACAAAAAGTCAGGAGTTCAAATAAGTTTTAGAAAATGAAATCCCTTTGTAACAGACGAATTTCCGTCTGAAATCCTTATAGTCTGAAAGAGATTGTCCGTTTTGTACACGAAGTGCATCCAGTTTTTGCCGTAACCCTCTCAACTTTATTGCACATGCTATGTGGATGAAATGATGATACCATGCCAACTCTCAACCTTTTCAGAGTTCATTTGAAATGCTTTTCAATTTTAGGGTCTTATAGCTCAAAATAATTAGTAAATGCATGAAAAATAACAAATGAAGTCAGAAAGGAGTGAAAATTGATGATGTGGCTTTGAATGGTGCATTTTGAACACACAAAAAGTCAGGAGTTCAAATAAGTTTTAAAATATGAAATCCCTTTGTAACAGACGAGTTTCCGTATGAAATCCTGATACTCTAAAAGAGATTGTCCGTTTTGTACACGAAGTGCATCCAGTTTTTGCCGTAACCCTCTCAACTATCTTGCACATGCTTTCTGGATGAAATGATGATACCATGCCAACTTTCAACCTTTTCAGAGTTCATTTGAAATGCTTTCCAATTTTATGGTCTTATATCTCAAAATAATTAGTAAATGCATGAAAAATAACAAATGAAGTCAGAAAGGATTGAAAATGATGATGTGGCTTTGAATGGTGCATTTTGAACACACAAAAAGTCAGGAGTTCAAATAAGTTTTAAAAAATGAAATCCCTTTGTAACAGACGAGTTTCCATATGAAATCCAGATACTTTGAAAGAGATTGTCCGTTTTGTACACAAAGTGCATCCAGTTTTTTCCGTAACCCTCTCAACTATCTTGCACATGCTTTGTGGATGAAATGATTATACCATGCCAACTTTCAACCTTTTCAGAGTTCATTTGAAATGATTTTCAATTTTATGGTCTTATAGCTCAAACTAATTAGTAAATGCATGAAAAATAACAAATGAAGTCAGAAAGGATTGAAA
>NC_057814.1:419290546-419292567 GCF_018294505.1 Triticum aestivum | reverse complement strand
TGATGATGTGGCTTTGAATGGTGCATTTTGAACACACAAAAAGTCAGGAGTTCAAATAAGTTTAAAAAATGAAATCCCTTTGTAACAGACGAGTTTCCGTATGAAATCCTGATACTTTGAAAGAGATTGTCCGTTTTGTACACGAAGTGCATCCACCTTTTGCCGGGACCCTCTCAACTTTCTTGCACATGCTATGTGGATGAAATGATGATACCATGCCAACTTTCAACCTTTTCAGAGTTCATTTGAAATGCTTTTCAATTTTAGGGTCTTATAGCTCAAAATAATTAGTAAATGCATGAAAAATAACAAATGAAGTCAGAAAGGATTGAAAATTGATGATGTGGCTTTGAATGGTGCATTTTGAACACACAATAAGTTAGGAGTTCAAATAAGTTTTAAAAAATGAAATCCCTTTGTAACAGACGAGTTTCTGTATGAAATCCTGATACTTTGAAAGAGATTGTCCGTTTTGTACACGAAGTGCATCCACCTTTTTCCGGGACCCTCTCAACTTTCTTGCACATGCTATGTGGATGAAATGATGATACCATGCCAACTTTCAACCTTTTCAGAGTTCATTTTGAAATGCATTTCAATTTTAGGGTCTTATAGCTCAAAATAATTAGTAAATGCATGAAAAATAACAAATGAAGTCAGAAAGGATTGAAAATTGATGATATGGCTTTGAATGGTGCATTTTGAACACACAAAAATTCAGGAGTTCAAATAAGTTTCAAAAAATGAAATCCCTTTGTAACAGACGAGTTTCTGTATGAAATCCTGATACTTTGAAAGAGATTGTCCGTTTTGTACACGAAGTGCATCCACCTTTTTCCGGGACCCTCTCAACTTTCTTGCACATGCTCTGTGGATGAAATGATGATACCATGCCAACTTTCAACCTTTTCAGAGTTCATTTTGAAATGCTTTTCAATTTTAGGGTCTTATAGCTCAAAATAATTAGTAAATGCATGAAAAATAACAAATGAAGTCAGAAAGGATTGAAAATTGATGATGTGGCTTTGAATGGTGCATTTTGAACACACAAAAAGTCAGGAGTTCAAATAAGTTTAAAAAATGAAATCCCTTTGTAACAGACGAGTTTCCGTATGAAATCCTGATACTTTGAAAGAGATTGTCCGTTTTGTACACGAAGTGCATCCACCTTTTGCCGGGACCCTCTCAACTTTCTTGCACATGCTATGTGGATGAAATGATGATACCATGCCAACTTTCAACCTTTTCAGAGTTCATTTGAAATGCTTTTCAATTTTAGGGTCTTATAGCTCAAAATAATTAGTAAATGCATGAAAAATAACAAATGAAGTCAGAAAGGATTGAAAATTGATGATGTGGCTTTGAATGGTGCATTTTGAACACACAATAAGTCAGGAGTTCAAATAAGTTTTAAAAAATGAAATCCCTTTGTAACAGACGAGTTTCTGTATGAAATCCTGATACTTTGAAAGAGATTGTCCGTTTTGTACACGAAGTGCATCCACCTTTTGCCGGGACCCTCTCAACTTTCTTGCACATGCTATGTGGTTGAAAGGATGATACCATGCCAACTTTCAACCTTTTCAGAGTTCATTTTGAAATGCTTTTCAATTTTAGGGTCTTATAGCTCAAAATAATTAGTAAATGCATGAAAAATAACAAATGAAGTCAGAAAGGATTGAAAATTGATGATGTGGCTTTGAATGGTGCATTTTGAACACACAATAAGTCAGGAGTTCAAATAAGTTTTAAAAAATGAAATCCCTTTGTAACAGACGAGTTTCTGTATGAAATCCTGATACTTTGATAGAGATTGTCCGTTTTGTACACGAAGTGCATCCACCTTTTGCCGGGACCCTCTCAACTTTCTTGCACATGCTATGTGGATGAAATGATGATACCATGCCAACTTTCAACCTTTTCAGAGTTCATTTGAAATGCTTTTCAATTTTAGGGTCTTATAGCTCAAAATAATTAGTAAATGCATGAAAAATAACAAATGAAGTCAGAAAGGATTGAAA
>NC_057814.1:419255931-419256561 GCF_018294505.1 Triticum aestivum | reverse complement strand
AGAGTTCATTTTGAAATGCTTTTCAATTTTAGCGTCTTATAGCTCAAAATAATTAGTAAATGCATGAAAAATAACAAATGAAGTCAGAAAGGATTGAAAATTGATGATGTGGATTTGAATGGTGCATTTTGAACACAAAAAAATTCAGGAGTTCAAATAAGTTTTAAAAAATGAAATCCCTATGTAACAGACGAGTTTCCGTATGAAATCCTGATACTTCGAAAGAGATTGTCCGTTTTGTACACGAAGTGCATCTAGTTTTTGCCGAAACCCTCTCAACTTTCTTGCACATGCTATGTGGATGAAATGATGATACCATGCCAACTTTCAACCTTTTCAGTGTTCATTTGAAATGCTTTTCAATTTTAGGGTCTTATAGCTCAAAATAATTAGTAAATGCATGAAAAATAACAAATGAAGTCAGAAAGGATTGAAAATTGATGATTTGGCTTTGAATGGTGCATTTTGAACACACAATAAGTCAGGAGTTCAAATAAGTTTTAAAAAATGAAATCCGTTTGTAACAGACGAGTTTCCGTATGAAATCCTGATACTTCGAAAGAGATTGTCCATTTTGTACATGAAGTGCATCCACCTTTTGCCGGGACCCTCTCAACTTTCTTGCACATG
>NC_057814.1:419255117-419255495 GCF_018294505.1 Triticum aestivum | reverse complement strand
GATATCATGCCAAGTTTCAACCTTTTCAGAGTCCGGATGAAATGCTTTTCAATTTTAGGGTCTTATAGCTAAAAATAATTAGTAAATGCATGAAATAACAAATGAAGTCAGAAAGGATTGAAAAATGATGATGTGGCTTTGAATGGTGCATTTTGAACACACAAAAAGTCAGGAGTTCAAATAGGTTTTAAAAAATGAAATCCCTTTGTAACAGACGAGTGTCCGGATGAAATCCTCATACTTTGAAAGAGATTGTCCGTTTTGTACACGAAGTGCATCCAGTTTTTGCCGTAACCCTCTCAACTTTCTTGCACATGCTATGTGGATGAAATGATGATATCATGCCAACTTTCAACCTTTTCAGAGTTCATTTGAAAT
>NC_057814.1:419251624-419253758 GCF_018294505.1 Triticum aestivum | reverse complement strand
TGATGATGTGGCTTTGAATGGTGCATTTTGAACACACAAAAAGTCAGGAGTTCAAATAAGTTTAAAAAATGAAATCCCTTTGTAACAGACGAGTTTCCGTATGAAATCCTGATACTTTGAAAGAGATTGTCCGTTTTGTACACGAAGTGCATCCACCTTTTGCCGGGACCCTCTCAACTTTCTTGCACATGCTATGTGGATGAAATGATGATACCATGCCAACTTTCAACCTTTTCAGAGTTCATTTGAAATGCTTTTCAATTTTAGGGTCTTATAGCTCAAAATAATTAGTAAATGCATGAAAAATAACAAAGGAAGTCAGAAAGGATTGAAAAATGATTATGTGGCTTTAAATGGTGCATTTTGAACACACAAAAAGTCAGGAGTTCAAATAAGTTTTCAAAAATGAAATCCCTTTGTAACAGACGAGTTTCCGTATGAAATCCTGATACTTTGAAAGAGATTGTCCGTTTTGTACACGAAGTGCATCCACCTTTTGCCGGGACCCTCTCAACTTTCTTCCACATGCTATGTGGATGAAATGATGATACCATGCCAAGTTTCAACCTTTTCAGAGTTCATTTTGAAATGCTTTTCAATTTTAGGGTCTTATAGCTCAAAATAATTAGTAAATGCATGAAAAATAACAAATGAAGTCAGAAAGGATTGAAAATTGATGATATGGCTTTGAATGGTGCATTTTGAACACACAAAAATTCAGGAGTTCAAATAAGTTTTAAAATATGAAATCCCTTTGTAACAGACGAGTTTCTGTATCAAATCCTGATACTTTGAAAGAGATTGTCCGTTTTGTACACGAAGTGCATCCACCTTTTTCCGGGACCCGCTCAACTTTCTTGCACATGCTATCTGGATGAAATGATGATACCATGCCAACTTTCAACCTTTTCAGAGTTCATTTTGAAATGCTTTTCAATTTTAGGGTCTTATAGCTCAAAATAATTAGTAAATGCATGAAAAATAACAAATGAAGTGAGAAAGGATTGAAAATTGATGATCTGGCTTTCAATGGTGCATTTTGAACACACAATAACTCAGGAGTTCAAATAAGTTTTAAAAAATGAAATCCCTTTGTAACAGACGAGTTTCCGTACGAAATCCTGATACTTCGAAAGAGATTGTCCGTTTTGTACACGAAGTGCATCTAGTTTTTGCCGTAACCCTCTCAAATTTCTTGCACATGCTATGTGGATGAAATGATGATACCGTGCCAACTTTCAACCTTTTCAGAGTTCATTTGAATTGCTTTTCAATTCTAGGGTCTTATAGCTCAAAATAATTAGTAAATGCATGAAAAATAACAAATGAAGTCAGAAAGGATTGAAAAATGATGATGTGGCTTTGAATGGTGCATTTTGAACACACAAAAAGTCAGGAGTTCAAATAAGTTTTAAAAAATGAATCCCTTTGTAACAGACGAGTTCCCGTATGAAATCCTGATACTTTGAAAGAGATTGTCTGTTTTGTACACGAAGTGCATCCACCTTTTGCCGGGACCCTCTCAACTTTCTTGCACATGCTCTGTGGATGAAATGATGATACCATGCCAACTTTCAATCTTTTCAGAGTTCATTTTGAAATGCTTTTCAATTTTAGGGTCTTATAGCTCAAAATAATTAGTAAATGCATGAAAAATAACAAATGAAGTCAGAAAGGATTGAAAATTGATGATGTGGCTTTGAATGGTGCATTTTGAACACACAAAAAGTCAGGAGTTCAAATAAGTTTTAAAAAATGAAATCCCTATGTAACAGACGAGTTTCCGTATGAAATCCTGATACTTCGAAAGAGATTGTCCGTTTTGTACACGAAGTGCATCTAGTTCTTGTCGTAACCCTCTCAACTTTCTTGCACATGCTATGTGGATGAAATGATGATACCATGCCAACTTTCAACCTTCTCAGAGTTCATTTGAAATGCTTTTCAATTTTAGGGTCTTATAGCTCAAAATAATTAGTAAATGCATGAAAAATAACAAATGAAGTCAGAAAGGATTGAAAAATGATGATTTGGCTTTGAATGGTGCATTTTGAACACACAAAAAGTCAGGAGTTCAAATAAGTTTAAAAAAATGAAATCCCTTTGTAAGAGACGAGTTTCCGTATGAAATCCT
>NC_057814.1:419247910-419248231 GCF_018294505.1 Triticum aestivum | reverse complement strand
ATTTTGAACACACAAAAATTCAGGAGTTGAAATAAGTTTTAAAAAATGAAATCCCTTTGTAACAGACGAGTTTCTGTATGAAATCCTGATACTTCGAAAGAGATTGTCCGTTTTGTACACGAAGTGCATCCACCTTTTTCCGGGACCCTCTCAACTTTCTTGCACATGCTCTATGGATGAAATGATGATACCATGCCAACTTTCAACCTTTTCAGAGTTCATTTTGAAATGCTTTTCAATTTTAGGGTCTTATAGCTCAAAATAATTAGTAAATGCATGAAAAATAACAAATGAAGTCAGAAAGGATTGAAAATTGATGAT
>NC_057814.1:419245730-419246591 GCF_018294505.1 Triticum aestivum | reverse complement strand
CACAAAAAGTCAGGAGTTCAAATAAGTTTTAAAAAATCAAATCCCTATGTAACAGACGAGTTTCCGTATGAAATCCTGATACTTTGAAAGAGATTGTCCGTTTTGTACACGAAGTGCATCCACCTTTTGCCGGGACCCTCTCAACTTTCTTGCACATGCTCTGTGGATGAAATGATGATACCATGCCAACTTTCAACCTTTTCAGAGTTCATTTTGAAATGCTTTACAATTTTAATGTCTTATAGCTCAAAATAATTAGTAAATGCATGAAAAATAACAAATGAAGTCAAAAAGGATTGAAAATTGATGATTTGGCTTTGGATGGTGCATTTTGAACACACAAAAAATCAGGAGTTCAAATAAGTTTTAAAAAATGAAATCCCTTTGTAACAGACTAGTTTCCGTATGAAATCCTGATACTTCGAAAGAGATTGTCCATTTTGTACACGAAGTGCATCTAGTTTTTGCCAAAACCCTCTCAACTTTCTTGCACATGCTATGTGGGTGAAATGATGATACCATGCCAATTTTCAACCTTTTCGGAGTTCATTTGAAATGCTTTTCAATTTCCGGGTCTTATAGCTAAAAAAAGCAGTAAATGCATGAAAAATAATAAAATGCATAAAACTATAATATTTGTTATGATCAACTAAAAAACTAAAATCAATTAAAATATTCTGTTATGATGAACTAAAATAAAACTATAATATTCTTCAATAGCAAAAATAATCAACTAAAAAGCTTTTATAAAACTATAATAGCAAAAGGAATCAACTAAAAAGCTTATATAAACCTCTAGTATTTTTGAAACTAAAATTATATAAATTTTATGCAACTTATATTAACAAAGTATTTTTTGTT
>NC_057814.1:419244709-419245492 GCF_018294505.1 Triticum aestivum | reverse complement strand
TTTGTTCAAAACATTAATAGCAAAAAGAATTTAATAGCAAAAAAATTAACAAAATCTGGTTTTGATTAAAATAGACATTTAAAATAACCTAAAATTACCAAATTGAGTATAATGATAAAACATATTAATACTAAATAGCAGGAAATGGAATCACTCAAAAATCTATTTTTATAGTAAATTTATTCATAAAACTAGTGATTCACATACATTTTAAAAAATAAATTTTAAAACTAATGGCACTAAGAGAAAGTTTATAATTTTTGTGACCTAAAAGCAAAAAAGAAATCACTAAAAAACTATAAGTATTCAGTTTTAAGTAGAAAAAAAAAGAAAAAGAAAAAAAGGAAAAAATGCCACCTACTGGACCTCCACGGCCTGAATACGACTAGAAACCCTACAATGGGCCAGGATTCAGGCCCGCAAAAGGCCCAATAGGCCCAACAGGCATGGCAAAGTAGAGATTAGGCCCGTAAGCCTGCAATAGAGAGGAGCTCGAGAGGGTGGCGGCAGCAAAGCTTATAAACCACTCCGAGCCCCCTCTCAACTAGCGAGGTGGGACTAAACTTCCCACCGCACCGTGCCAGCACAAGGCCTATGGTCCCGGTTCATGCCACCAACCGGGACCATAGGTGGGCATTCGTACCGGTTCGTGGCACCAACCGGTACCAATGCCCACCTATGGTCCCAGTTCATGCCACCAACCGGGACCATAGGCCTCAGTTTCCCGCCCTTTGGGCTGCCGAAAAGAGACCTTTGGTCCCGGTTCGTGGCAGTAACCGGGAC
>NC_057814.1:419221614-419244428 GCF_018294505.1 Triticum aestivum | reverse complement strand
CTGACCCGCCGTCGATGTCGTCCTCACCGCCCCCGAGCCGCTCCTCCCCGAGCCCTCGCCGCGCGCGTAACCCCTCCCCCACGAGCCCGTCGTCCTCGTCGCCGTCGTCGTCGCCGGCCTCGTCGTCGTCCTCGTCGCCGTCCTGCCTCGAGCCCCCACTGAGCCCCTTCCCATCCTGATCCGTGCGCTACCGCGGCTGCCGCCGCCCCTGTGCGCTGCCGCCGCCCCCCTGCGCCACGCCGCCGCCCCTGTTTTTGTATGTATGTATGTATATGGATGTATGTATGTATGGATGGATATGCATGTATATGGATGGATGTATGTGTATGTGTTCATAGTTTTTTTTGTTCATAGTTTTTTGTTCATAGCATTTTTAGGTTGTATAGTTTTATTTTTTTTCAATGTTTATGGTTAGAAGAGGAGAGGGAAAAATTGTGTTGCAAAAGTTACATTTAAGGTTAGTTGATTTAGTGCATTTTAGGTTATTAGTTCTACTGTTAGTGCATTTAAAGTTAGTTTATTTTTAGTTGAACTAGTTGATTAATTAATAAAACTACTTTATTTTACTATATATAGAAGTAGTTTATTTTTAGTAAGTACTACTTTATTTTATTTATTGTAAGTGCTTAATTAGTAGTTGAACTAGTTGATTTAACAAAACTAGTTTATTTTACTATAGAAGTAGTTTATTTTTAGTAAGGAAATTAATAGAACTAGTTTGTTTTTTTAGTTAAAGCAATTATTCCCGAATCGACGTCGACGATGCCTATCCCGCATCCTCGTCGTCGACTCGGCGGAGGAGGCCGGCTTGATCAGAGGGGCCATGTCCGGGACTGGGTTCCGCCGGGCTGGTTTTGGGAGATGCTACCTTCCGGTGGGCGTAGGTTGGTGAGGAGCCAGCCCGTCGTTGACCCGGTCCTTGTTTGGTGGCGGTCGTGTGGGCCAGTGACGGTGCCGAGGCTTCCGGACACCATGGAGGTGGTACGTCACCGTGTTAGCGAGGAGGACCAGCACGTCCGTCGCTACATGGTTGTGTTGGAGGGCAGGTTCGACAATACCTGGCAGGTTCTTCAGGGATCTCACTGGAGCTATGATCCTGTGATGGTTCCGTCCCTTTGGGTGTCCACCGCCCGCGCCGATACCCGTCGGGCGCTACGGTTCTAGCTGTACTAGCGATGCTATATGTATGATAGTATTCGAGGTGTATTAGTGATAATATTCGACAATGTACGGACGCATGGAGATGATGTAGTTTTGCTTATAATTGAATGCATCCTAATTTGAATACTACTTTATTTTGTGATTTGATTTTTCTTATTGAATGCTCAAAGTGGAAAACTACTCCTACTTTGAATGCTAAAATTGGAGAGCACTATGCAAGGCATATGCATATGATTAGTTGATAGCTTATAGGGTTTTTGTTTTCGCAGAAATCTAGGAGCCCTGGGCCCCTCAATCATCCCCGCCGTCGTCCCCGTCACAGCCCCCTCCGACATCGAGGTGAGACAAGCCAAATCCTCTTTTAGAAAGATAATTAAACGATATTTCGGGCTAACTTTAAGTCTGTCGAGTCTCCACCATATATGAGAGGACGAAGAATCCCGACTGTTGTCGTGGGGGTAGCTTCTCCTTTGTTCCCGTGTGCTAGACAATTTGGTGTAATGCACTCGAGAATGAAAGGAGGAGCTACCATCACCGAAGGTCGCAAATGTCAGAGAGGAATTAGTGAGGGAGAGTTCCACCATATATATATGAGAGGACGAAGAATCCCGACTGTTGTCGTGGGGGTCACTTCTCCTTTGTTCCCGTGTGCTAGAAATTTTGGTGTAATGCACTCGGGGACAAATGGAGGAGCGACCATCACCAACGGTCGAATGTATACACCACGTGGGCTGAGAGTTTTCAAGAAAAGACTCGACAAACTGATAGTCAACCCGTGATGAATAATAATGATCTAACTTAGGTTTTTTAGTTCATATATTTAATTGTAGACGTTTAATATTTGAATTATGAACATAGGAAATGTCGTACTCGGACGACGAAAGTCTCCCGGGCGAGTGCGACTGGTGCCACGATGACCGAGGTCAGTGCGACTGGCCTCACCTGGACGAAGATCGGCGCTTCAGTATTAAGCTGGAGGAGACCTTCGATGTTGGAATGGTACGCAACGACGACAAGTGTTATTTTTTCGTAATTAAGCACGGCTTCAACTATTTCAACGTGTACTTTTCATCTTTTGCAATTCGACTAGCTTATCCCATGCCATGCAAGACGCTATGTCTTGGAGAGGATGGGTTTTGAAGACCATGAAAGTATGGAAACAAAGAAAATTCACCTAAGGACCCATCATGATATAGATTTTGAAGTAAATCTGTATAATTCTGAGAGCGTAACCCATTTTGGTTGCAAAAATTGGGAAGCATTTTGCAAGATGTATGGTTTTGATGAGGGTATGCTTGTCACCATGGATCTTGGTGATCCTGACATCGAGCAAGACAATATGGACATTTGGGTCCTTGTTGATACGCCTCCAATTCTACCGCTATGTGAGTTTCTCAAACATAGTTATTAGCTAATTTATATTGTTCATTTCAAAATAGTTGACAGCTTATTTTGATTGTTCAAACAATGTGCGGAACATGGTAGACAGAACCTACTACACCGATGGCTCTGAGTTAACTTATAAGGAGAAAACTCATCTGGTCGGATTTTGTACTGATCTTGAGAATTACAATATCTATTTTAAAACTCCTCCACATTATGGTCAATACGTGCCACTAGTGCACGTGTTGAACTACGGTAACTACTATGGAGATACCCTGGTAAGATTTCTTACTATTATGACATCCGTGCATCTTTTGCATACTTCTAAAACTAGTACATCATTGCTAACTATGAAGTTATTACTATGTTTTTCAACAGATAATCCCAGAGGATTGTGTGCCTCATTTGATGTACCAGAATGGTAGGCTTGATGTTTTGAACATACAACCAGGTCATCCTACGAATCTCAACTGTCCATACCGGATTTCTAAAAGAAGTGGAGACATGAAAATCAAAGAATGGAAAAAATGTATGGACAGTCGCAAGGAGGTTCTTGGAAGCAAAAGGAAGCGAAGCGCAAAAATTGGAGACAGGATGATCTCCATTCTCCATAATGGAGAGTCGGGGTCTATATTGTTTTATGCTATTTTACCTTAAAGAGGGTATTTAGGTCCTACCTAATACTAATGATCATGTGCTAAGAACAATTAAGTAGGGTTGGTTCGATGACTATGAGGATGATGATCGTATGACTTGTTATTAATAACGACTAGAAGTTGTATGATGATGATTAGTAGGACTTGTTATTATGATGATGCATGATGCGGGCATGAAGAGTTATTATATATCAGTGGGTGAAATGAACATGGATTGGAATGAAGTGAAGGCAACAAGCATGTGGTGCATGTCGAAAGTAGTACTAATCCAAACTTGATCAAGTTAGGATTAATATTACTTTCGACATGCACCACATGTTGCCTTCACTTTAATCTAAGCCATGTTTAGGCATAGCAGTAGAGTTGGTAAATCAAGCATGGAAATAAGAGAGGACAGTTCTCTGTGTTAGCTAGCTTACACACCCTAAATTACCCCCTAAACCCTCCCCCCTTTAAAAAAAACAAAAACCCCAGCCACTGAAATGCTGACGCGTGGATGCCTTTTGGTCCCGGTTGGTGTCACCAACCGGGACCAAAGGCCCTCCTGCCTGGGCTGGCCACAGCGGCCACATGGAGGCCCATCTGTCCTGGTTCATGTAAGAACTGGGACTAAAGGTCTAGGGCATTAGTAACGACCCTTTAGTCCCGGTTCAACAACCGGGACAAAAGGCCCTTACCAACCGGGACAGATGACCCTTTTTCTACTAGTGCGAACACCTCAGTACTAGTTACATGGGGGCAGAAGCCGAACGACTGGCCAACTCTCAGATTTTATAAACGGCCGCACAAAAGGTAATATTTTAAATTAACAAGCGTTGCATAGCGCATATGAACTCGTTTCATATTACAGGATCACATGAGTACATTCATTCAAATATTACATCCTTAGCACATTCCTCCGCCATAAGGCGAGCACCCTTCAGGACACTGTCATAATACTTTTCGGGGTGGCGATGCTCCTTGCCCTCCGGCGGCCCTTCCTTCACCAGCTTTTCGGCATCCAACTTCGCCCAGTGCACTTTCACCCGGGCAAAGGCCCTACGCGCACCCTCAATGCAGACAGACCGCTTTATGACTTCAAACCGTGGGCAGGCATTCACAAGCCGCCTTACCAGACCAAAGTAGCTACCAGGCAGGGGCTCGCCAGGCCACATCCGGACTATAAGACCCTTCATGGCCTGTTCGGCCGCCTTGTGTAGCTCGACCAGTTGCTTCAACTGGTCGCACAAGGGCATCGGATGTTCGGTCCCAGTATACTGAGACCAGAACAACTTCTTCGTCGAGCTCCCCTCCTCGGCCCGGTAGAACTCCGCGGCATCCGACACACTGCGGGGTAGATCTGCGAACGCTCCTGGAGAGCTCCGAACTCGGGTAAGTAAAAGGAAAGTTTCCTTCACATGCTTGCTTTGCATAATGAATGCCTCACCCGCCGCTATATTCTTAACCGCCTGAATCTCCTGGAGGGCCTTTTGGGCTTCGGCCTTGGCATGTTGTGCCTTTTCGAGGGCCTTCGCAAGCTCGGACCCTTGCGTCTTAGAGTCACGCTCCAAGGACTCGTATTTCTTGGCGAGAGCCTGGAGCTCTTGCTGCACCTCGCCGACTCGGGCCTCTTGCTTCTCTCGCTCGATGCGCTCCTTGGCCGCTTTGTCTTCGGCCTCGGACAACGCCTTTTTCAGGGCCGCCACTTCGGTCGTGGCCCCTCGCAAAATTCATGACGATCCTATTATTCAAAAACCACATTTTTTATCAATATACAGACGGGGTATCACTTACCTTTGTTCTCTTCGAGCTGCCTCTTGGTAAGGCCGAGCTCTTCCTTGGACCGCTCAAGGTCCCGCTTCAGTTTGGCGACCTCCGCAGTACGAGCGGCAGCGGCCAGCAGTGAAGCCTGCTTATTCACATAGACACATTCTGAGTAGACTCCTGCGATTATTATTTGATCCTCTATTCGGCCTTTCTTCGCGAACGCCAAACAGAGCATCAGGGGCTACTGTCTATGCTGTAACATTTTCTTATAATTTGATTACTTACCTCAAAGCCTGTTAGGAGGCTGGCACATGCTTCAGTCAGTCCGCTCTTGGAGGACTGAACCTTCTTGACCACCGCACTCATAAGAGTGCGGTGCTCTTCGTCAATGGAAGCACCGCGAAGCGCTTCCAGCAAGTTGTCCGATGCCTCTGGATGGACAGAGGCCATCGGCATAGACGGCTTGCCCCCCTTAGCGAGGGGTTGCTTGACAGAATCCGGAACCGCTGGAGGTTCCAGCGCAGTATTCGGCTGGGGGCTAGACTTGCTGCCCCCGGCGTTAGGGCCCAGGGGAGTTTTGCCCCTCGTGCGCCCAGCGCCTGGAATGTCGCCTTGGGGCGCCTCCGAAACTGTCTCCCCTTGGTTCAGTGCCCTTTGAGACAACACCTCGGTGTCGCCCTCAGGGCAGGGGGAGGAGGCGGTCGGGAGTGAATCGTTGTTCATATCCGACGGGCCCAAAGAATCATCCGAAGAAGATACGTCGATATGGGCTCGGGATGGACTGCATGATCATGTTAGCCATGATAATAAGCAATAAAATAAAACATACCAAGAACTATTATGGAAACCGGATACTCACGACTTCTCCAGGGGCTTGTCCCTGGGTAACCACTCCTCGTCGCTGAAAGTGGCCGTCATGGAGCAGTCCGGAAGGAGGGTCCTTCCCTTCTTGGACCCTTCGGCCTCCCCATATGGGGCGGCCTTCCTTTTCCTGTCCCCCCAACTTAACTCTTCCTCCTCCTCGTCTTCGTGGGAGGAGTGCGCCTTGGTGTTTTTGGACGATGAGTCCGATATAACCTTGCGCCGGAGACCTTTCCTGGTCCCCGTGGCCTTCTTTTTGACCTTCTTCTCCAGCGCCTCATAAGGCGCTGGAACCAGCATCTCCGTTAGGAGAGCATCTGCTGGATCTTTGGGCAGGGGGCTGGATAATCGATCTGCTCCACTGTCGCTACCCAGTCCTGTTAAATGGCGTGGAGGCTTAGATCCCATGCATGATTATACGGGAGAAAGAAACATCTTATGAGATATAAAAGACTTACCGGATTGGCAGGGCGCTTTGCGCTGAGTCCGCGATCCTCGGTAAGGGGAGGAGGTACCTCGGCGCCCTTGAACAGCACCTTCCAGACGTCCTTGTGCGTCGTGTCAAAAAGCTCTCGTAGCATCTGGTGCTCGGCCAGGTCAAACTCCCACATATTGAATGCCCGCCTTTGACACGGGAGGATTCGGCGGAAGAGCATGACCTGGACCACGTTGACAAGCTTGATTTTCTTGCTTATCATATTCTTGACACATTTTTGCAGTCCGGTCAGCTCCACCGACGAACCCCAGGATAGGCCCTTCTCTTTCCAGGAGGTAAGCCGCATGGGGATGCCGGATCGAAATTCGGGGGCCGCCACCCAGTTGGTGTCGCGTGGCTAGGTGATGTAGAACCACCCCGATTGCCACCCCTTCATGGTATCCATATAGGAGCCTTCGATCCAGGTGACGTTGGGCATTCTGCCCACCATGGCGCCTCCGCACTCCGCCTGCTGTCCGACCACCACCTTTGGTTTCACATTGAAGGTCTTCAGCCATAGGCGGAAGTGGGGTTTGATGCGAAGGAAGGCCTCGCACATGACGATAAACGCCAAGACGTTGAGGATGAAATTGGGGGCCAGATCATGGAAATCTAGCCCATAGTAAAACATGAGCCCGCGGATGAATGGGTGGAGGGGAAATCCCAGTCCGCAGACAAAGTGGGTAAGGAATACGACCCTCTCGTGAGGTTCTGGAGTAGGGACGATCTGCCCGTGTCTGGGAGCCGGTGCGCGATATCTGCAGCTAGGTATCCGGCCTCCCGGAGCTTCGTAATGTCCCCCTCCGTAACGGAGGAGACCATCCACTTGCCTCCTACTCCTGGAGCTCGAGTGCGCGAGATTGGATGGGCAGGGGAGAAGAAGGTGTGGGTGAAAAAGAGAAGTCCTTGTCCCTTTATAAGGGCGGAGGAAACTGTGCGCCTCCTCACCTGCATGGTAAGCTCGCTTATTCCCCAAGCGCCGTGATTAATGGCGCGGTTGGGTTACCCACACCCGTATTGATGAGAATCTCGTGATAAGGGGACATGATCTCTGCTTCGACAAGACGTGCCAAGAAAACCGCCTCGCAATATGTGCAGTAGCTAGTTGAGAAAAAATTGTTCGAATAAAGGACCACGGCGTGATGTCACGTTGTCAGCAGATTAGATTTGTGGAAATATTATACTCTCTACGGTGGTATGTGGAATTTGTTTTGCTGAGCCGGACACGATCCTTGTGTTCAAGATCTTCTATGGAGTATTCAGAGGAAGAACCCGTCTTGCAATGCCGAAGACAATCTGCGCGCCGGACTCATCGTCATTGAAGCCTGGTTCAGGGGCTACTGAGGGAGTCCTGGATTAGGGGGTCCTCGGACTGCCGGACTATATACTTTGGCCAGACTGTTGGACTATGAAGATACAAGATTGAAGACTTCATCCCATGTCCGGATGGGACTCTCCTTTGCGTGGAAGGCAAGCTTGGCAATTCGGATATGTAGATCTCCTCCCATGTAACCGACTCTGTGTAACCCTAGCCCCCTCCGGTGTCTATATAAACCGGAGGGTTTAGTCCGTAGGACAACAACAATCATAATCATAGGCTAGCTTCTAGGGTTTAGCCTCTACGATCTCGTGGTAGATCAACTCATGTAATACTCATACCATCAAGATCAATCAAGCAGGAAGTAGGGTTTACCTCCATCGAGAGGGCCCGAACCTGGGTAAACATTGTGTCCCCCGCCTCCTGTTACCATCCGCCTTAGACGCACAGTTCGGGACCCCCTACCCGAGATCCTCCGGTTTTGACACCGACACTGGGTCCCTGGTGTCAGCCGCTCGTTGTGAAACTCTCTCGTTTATTGACTACGTTGACAATGGCATGGGACCCAGATGTTAGAAATCCATTAGGAGGAGCCATTTTTTTATTGGATTGAAATAAGGAGGCACTTGCTTGCGTACTGCCATGACCTTGGCGGGTCCCTGCTGTCATCCTCTCCACGTACAATCATCTCCTGATTGTGTACACGTCAACTTGGTAGGCCCACAAGTCATCCTCTAAACCCGTGGAGGACAAATACAACCCATTTAAAAAAATAACAGCCCATTCCATACGTTCAAACGGAAAGTTCAACATTCAGAGCAAAGTAACAGATCTGATCCACATATAGAGTACTGAACTTCCACGTTGACAACCATCATAGCCAAGTTAACTATCTACTCCCACTAATACTCTAGTAGCGTACATGTACTAACTTACTCTTAGATAACTAGACGATGTCGGCCGCCATCTGCGGTACACGCTAAACGCCGGCACCGGCGTCCTCCGCCTCACCTCGGACTTGCCAGAGGTGCGATAGGGCGCGTTGCTCGTGCGCGTTGGCCCTTTCCATGCCGGCGTGGTCCACCGAAGCTTCGGCTTCTAAGCCGGAAACCCACTTGACGAGCTGGTAGTAAAAATCGGCGTCACGAACGCGTGCGTGCCCGACAGCCTCCAGGGCTATTTGCCGGGCACCGGCCTCCACGTAGTCGGCCCAGGTGCGGGCGCTCTGCTCGCGAATCAGAGCGTCGGTGCGCTGCTGCTCCATGTCCCGCTGGCGGTGCAAATCGGCGATACGCTGCTCCTCCGCCAAGCGGTCGCGCTCCAACAACTCCTGCTCCTCCGCCAGGCGGTCGCGCTCCAACAAGTCCTCGATCTCCGCATTGCCATCTAAAGACCGATAGAATGACTCCTCCCTCCGTCTGCCTTCCGGTGAAAAACCGAACACTAGTTCCGGCGGTGACCGCCTCCGGCCTCACCTATCGCGGACGGGCGGGGGCATGGCGGACGTGGCGAGAGCGAGGATAAGTGGCGAGTGACGTCGGGCCGGTGGGGGCTTATGAGGATAGGGCGAGTTGGGTCACAGTGCCACAATAGAAGGCCGGGAAACAGTACTTATTGGTGGAAGGTAGCGCGACGGTCATCGGAATTCAATGCATAATTAGGCAGGTATGGCTTATCGCGCTAACTTCACGTGGAAAACTAGAGAAACTGAAATTCTGACTGTGCCGTCCCGTCCCGTCCGTGCTGGGTCGCACGCCGGCATGACGGTCAAACGAGTGCACTCGAATCATCTCCCTCCTTGTCAATAATGATTCCACGGATTTAAAAGGCCCGCAACAATTAAAGCACATCTTTTTTCGCATCAGTTAGCTGCCTTAATTACGGCCGGCTGCATGCAGGCACTCAAAATCGCTCGCAGCCAGTACGCGGAGCAGCATGCAATGAGTCGCAGCCGAGGGCATTAGTTGATGAACTTTAGCTGGGAGATAAGGCATTTGCGAACGTTTTCGCTGGCAGTTTCTTCAGATTCGCATGGCATTTTCTTCAGAGCAGCTTGTCAGTTTCTTCAGAGGTAGGCATTTTTATTCAAAAACTGCCACTTCGGATCTTGCGTCGCAACTAAAACAACCAGGAGCGCATTAGTAGGCTAGCTAGTGATCGATCAGTAACTTGTAAACACTGAGCGAACAGATATAAGCAACTGTTAATGCATCTCAATGATTCACAGATCATATACAAATATGTAGCTCCAAAAGCAAAGATCAGCCACAACTAAAACCAACTAGTACGATTCCAATACATAAGATCAACATGTTAATGCATCTCAATGATTCACAGATCATATACAAATATGTAGCTCCGAAAGAAAAGATCTAGAAAAAACATATGTTCTTCCTACTAACATGGATGCTTCTCAACATTCAGTACAGACTGAAAGACAAATTTGTTTGTGAAGTCTACAATTCCTCTTGCAAACGTAACTGGTTTCACCAACAGCTGGAACCATGAGAATAAACCACACATGATGGAGGAACATCCACTGCAATATGATTTGGTCTTCTCTTGATCACACGTCGAGACTATTTTCGTAATACAAACTTTAACTTAGGCAAAATGATGCCCATTGTATAATCAGACCAAAGCAATGAAGCACCTAGTGTTGGCCAATAAATAGTACAGTACTACTTTTCTGCAGTCCATGAAGTGACTATCCAATCTTTCTGTGTCTATTTTCAAATGGCACTACATGCAATGACTATACTATTCTCTTGTACAGTTCAACCAAAATTGCGGTCACTTTGTGTGTTTGCCAAATAGCAACAGGCAGACATCTTTGTCTGCACAAATATCAAGCAGCTATTAAACATATACCGCACCTTGTATTTTTGGTTTAAACATGTCTCTTCCGCTTAGCATCTCTCATGTTTTGCACTGGACAATTTGATACAGTCATGTTTTGCCCTGGACAATTTCATACTGAATTGATTTTCTTGTTCACAGCAGAAATATAGCGCCTATTCTTCATCAGACCAAGGATATCCATGTTCGCAGTGATGGAAGAGGTGAAATCGATACAACCGAAATTGAGCATCCAATCATTGAATCCTGTCCTGCACCTCCAATGTAGGTCCATCCTGGCAATAAATTCATATGCAAACCACTAGTATTACTATCTAATGACAGTACAAAAAGAGTAGCAAGATAGTATCAAACCATGTACCTTCTTAATGAACAGCTCATAGTGCCACCAATTGGATATAAAGGTTTGGAAAAAAACATGCTCCTAATGTTGAACCAGTTGGACTTTTTGTGCAGTTCCACTAAAATCGAGCATCCCTGTTTGCATAGATATTGAAAGTGTGATTACTATAAAAGTGGCACTAGTTGAAGCATAGACTCACAAATATAAGCATTCCAATTTCTTAATGGGAAAAGGTAGCAAGACTGTTTCTAACCACCTATTTGAAGGAATAAATAAGGCAACAGAGGCTGATGTCAAAAAGGCATATATAGTTCTTTCTGAAAGAATGATCGATTCCTGACCTTTCCTCTTCTTTTAAGCATATTTTGTGCAGTTCAACTAAAATAAAATGCCATCACCGCCTTGACAATTCAGCGACACTGTACAAAAGGAAATGACTTAACATTACATCATGATGTCAGGTATGTAGTCAACAGGCATTAGAGACAAACTTACAAACCTCCTCCGATAACATAATGAACATTAATTTTAACAAAGGTGTGACTAGCTTTACCGGGATAATTTGAGTGAACTCTACACCCTCTGTTCCTTAATATAAGATGTTTTCGCAGTTCAGTTTAAAGTACCCAAACATCTACTAGTATTTAGAAAAACAGGTAGTAGTTTTCTTGAGCACATATCTGGGAAAGCTTGCCACACTTTATTTATGTCCATGCGCTAATGCAACACCATTCGAAATTTTGAATACTACAAATATACACTAATCCAATGGCTAGTGCAACAGTAGAGTAGTTATTTTATTACAGGGTACAATACAATGGTTTTACTGAAAAGATTTCAATAAACTCTAGCACTGGAAGATTTCTATAAGAATTAACAATACAAAATGTAAAGGTAACACGTTTCAGCATTGGTATACTAGCTGTGCATGAGCATTAAACCAAATACAAAAGTCTGAAGGTAACTAGCATTATTAACTAATGACAGTATAAAAAAATTGCAAACCATGTACCTCCAAGGTAAATAGCATTCGAACTCGGGGAGACCTTAAAAATTGCTATCCCAATCTTGATAATCGATCAAACATAAAAACATGATCGAACGAATCAAGAGAATAGCCGGAGGAGGAGGTGCCCACTCTTGACCTTTCCTCTTGTCTTCATAATATTTTGTGCAGTTTAACCAAAATAAAATGACATCAGCGCCTTGGCATTTTGGTGACACTGTACAAAAAAATTAACTTATCTCATTAAAGTGAGGTATGTAATCTATAAGCATTAACAGTGCAAAAATCTGAAGGTAGTAACAAGTTTCATCGTTGGTATACTGGTTGTGCAACAGCATTAGAATGCCTTAGCTGAAAAATCTTTAATACATCCACAATCAACAGCCAACCCTGAAATAATCCAGTGACATTAAATGGCATTGCTTAAATTTATCGGTGGCATTAGACTAAGTGCAACATTAGTTAAATGTGGCATCACTTTAGCAGTAGCATTGCTTGACTTGACTGCTGGCGCTATACTAACAGCAAAAAAGTGACACTAAGAGCATGGGAGGCCCATTTGGACAGTGGGCGCACCAGTACGATGTACCTCCACGAACGTATAGAGTGGTGAGGGAGGTATGGTTGCCCAGAGCAACAAATATCCAGGCAGCATATGTGGATTACGTCCCATTTTTGTTATGTTTAGCCACCTTTTTCCTATGTGAGGACAACAAACCGATCGACCTGGTCATTCTCTATTGCGTTGTCATGCCTTTCTACCACGCCGCATCGAGAGCACCAGGGCGATGGACAATGGCGAGGCCTAGGAAGGGGATGACACGGAGCCGGGGAAGACGCGGCAGTGGATGCCCACGCATAGAGTATGAGGGTTCACTGGTTCGCTGCGGTGTGAGGCTGCCGTCGCCGCAGAATAACAGGGGTTGTGGGTGAGTAGAGGGATGGCCTGGCCAGCGATGGGAGTAGTAGGGGGCGGTGAGGCCTCCGCCACATTACAGCCGGCCACGTGAGGCAGGAGCACGAGGCACGACCGGCGCTGGTTTGGGTGGCTGGAGCAAGAAGACCAGAGGTTGAAGAAGCACTACGGCCGTTGGATGGACATTGTACAGTCACTGGAGCTAGAATCGTGCATATTGACTAAGTTGACAAAGCCCTCCGTCCCCGTCAACTTAGTAGGCCCACAAGTGAGCCTACCACTATACTGGGTCCCAGCTAGCAGGGGGAGTAATCATTTTTTTTTGTGCGTTATAAGGAGGCACTTCCTTGCGTGCGAAGATATAGCTGGTGGGTCCAAGCTGTCAGCGGTGGTAACATTTTTTTGCAAAATACAGAGGCCCTTTCGGTGGGTCCCAGATGTCAGGTGGAGGAATCATTATTTTGCGCGTAATAAGGAGGCATTTCCTTGTGTGCGGCCGTGGACCCAGCTGTCAGCCTCTCCACGTACAGTCCACTTCAGATGCATGTCGGTCGTTGACCATGTTGACCAGGCCGCGCCGAGAGCACCAGGGCGGTGGATGATGGCGAGGCCTAGGAAGGGAACGACAGGAGGCGGGGAAGACTTGGCAGTTGTTTCCCACGCGGAGGGGAGTACGACTGTACGAGGGTTTACTGGTTCGTCTGCCGTCGCCGGAGAATAACAGCAGTTGTGGGTGAGTAGAGGGATGGCTAGGCCAGCGATGGGAGTACGGTGGGGCGGTGAGGCCTGCGCGGCAGCACAGATGGCCACGGGGAGGAGGGAGCAGGCAGTCCCGCCGGCGCTTGTTTGAGCGGCTGGAGCAGGGAGAGCAGAGATTGAAGAAGCACGACGGTCGTTGGATGGAAATCCAACAGTCACTGCTTGTGCGTCAACCTTTTTTTAGGAAAGCCTCAAATCTGTGGAAAATAGCATACAGCCCATCTGCCATTATTTCTAATAATTTATAGCCCATTTGCTAATTCTTAAGGTTTTTTTGGAGCCCATATTCTTTTTGTTAGCGTTACAGCCCATATTGTAGCCACGGTTAAAAAATTATACGAAATTTTGCATATTTCGGTGCGGTCCGAACTGTTTTTAATCCCGAAATTTCAAGTCACATTCAAACTGATTTTAAAAAATAAATGTATATCAATATAAAATCCAATAAATTGTCCACGCATAAAAATCAATGCAATTTAAAATCTCGAAATGAAAAAAAGAAATTTGAAACTAATTGCCGGTTTGATGTGTTTTAAAAATGTACAGCCCATTTCTCATTACTGATAGGCCATTTTCTCGGCCAGCCGAATGAAGCTCTCCTCGTCTTGAAAGATTTGCAGCCCAACAGGCCTGACAAAGCGACTTACTTGGCAAATCACAAAAAAACTGGGTTGTGGCCGTGGACCCAGCTGCGGCCGTGGACCCAGCTGTCAGCCTCTCCACGTACAGTACTCTTCCGATGGAAGTTGGTCGTTGACCACATTGACCACGCCGCGCCGAGAGCACCAAGGTGGTGGACGACGGCGAGGCCTAGGAAGGGGACGACGCGGAGCCGGGGAAGATGAGGGAGTCCTGGACTAAGGGGTCCTCGGCCGTCCGGCCTGTTATCTACTGGGCCGGACTGATGGGCTATGAAGACATGAAGGCCGAAGACTATACCCGTGTCCGGATTGGACTCTACTTGGCGTGGAAGGCAAGCTAGGCGACTGATTATGAAGATTCTCTCTTATGTAACCGACTCCATGTAACCCTAGATCTCTCCGGTGCCTATATAAACCGGAGAGCATAGTCCGGATAGGGACAAATTAATTACCATATACTCATAGGCTAGACTTCTAAGGTTTAGCCATTACGATCTCGTGGTAGATCAACTCTTGTAACACTCATATTCATCAAGATCAATCAAGCAGGAAGTAGGGTATTACCTCCATAGAGAGGGCCCGAACCTGGGTAAACATTCTGTCCCCCGTCTCCTGTTACCATTGATCTTAGACGCACAGTTCGGGACCCCCTACCCGAGATCCGCCGGTTTTGACACCGACATTGGTGCTTTCATTGAGAGTTCCACAGTGCCGTCGACATAAGGCTCGATGGCCCCTTCAGTCGTCGGTAATGGCGTCGTTCAGGGAGAAACCTTTCTCCCCGGACAAATCTTTGTGTTCGGCGGCTTCGTACTGCGGGCCAACTCACTTGTCCATCTGGAGCAGGTCGATAGCTACGCCCCTGGCCATCAGGTCAGATTTGGAGGCTTGAACTACGTCGCAGATATCCATGGAGACTTGATCATCGACGGATTTGAGACCGCGGCGATTGCTCGCCTTCTCTCCGATGAACATGACTTAAATCTGGCATCGGAGCACACCCAGGAGATGGATCCTGTTGCTGCAACGGCCTCAGCACCGAAGCAGATCATCCCCTCTGAGACCATAAAGTCCGCGGCGTTGGAGCCGCACACGGACTCGACATCCTGCAATGCTTGCGTCAATGGAACTCCGGACTCGTCTCCGGCTACACGTTCCGGATCAAGTGCGCCTGCGGACACCGAGCTGGATCGGTTATCGATTTTCGAATTTAGCGCCGCAAACATCTTCCAGCATTCGCCTTTGGGTGACGTACTAAATTCTTTGAAGAACTTGTCCTTGGAGGATGACTCACAGCCGAACTATGTTCGGTTCGAGCTAGAGGCGGATGACGAGGAATTTTGCTTCCCAGCCACCACCCACTTCATAGCCACCATCGACGACTTAACCGACGTGCTTGACTATGGCTCCGAAGACATCACCGGTATGGATGACGATGCCGACAATGAGCAAGGCCAAAACCCGCCATTCACTGGATGTTGGACGGCCACCTCTTTGTACGACGTGTACATGGTTGATACACCCAAAGGATCTGGCGATGACAAAGAAGAGCCGGATAAGAATAAACCCTCTGAGACGCAGTCCAAGCGCCGGCGCCCCAAACACCGTTCTAAGCCTCGTCGCTCAAAGGATGGCAACACTGGCACCGGAGAAAATAGTACTCCGGGCGACGCCGAAAACAATGAAGACCCTGTTGGCGCTGCATCCGAACAGGAGGAACATGACAACACGGAAGACAACCCTAATGAACAGGCCATAGAAGATAACTCGGAGGACGATAGTTACCATCCACCCTCCGAAGAGGAGACAAGCCTCGGCAATGAAGACTTCATCGTGCCGAAGGACCCTCTGGAGCAGGAGCGCTTTAAGCTTCAGCTCATAGCCACTGCAAGGAGCTTGAAAAAGAAACAGAAGTAGCTTCAAGCCGAACAAGACCTGCTCGTCGACAGATGGACCGACGTCCTGACAGCCGAAGAATACGGTCTCAAGCGCCCAGCCAAAAGCTACCCGAAACGTAGACTGCTACCTCAATTCAATGAGGAGGCACCGGAACACATATCTCCCTCGCCTAATGCGGAACGACCACCGCGTGGTCGAGACAGGGTGGCCGACCGGCCACCCCGCGGTCGGGATAAAGCGGCAACTCAGGCCGAACAGCAGCCTGCCCCACCACTCCGCAAAAATAAAGACGATAGAGTTCGGGGTCACACGTACGACCTTCAACAGACCCTGGACAGTAGAGCAGGACACACAAGATCGATCTACGGATCGCGAGGATGTGCCTCGAGGCATGAAGACGACTACCTATTCGGACGTGATAAATCTAACCACGCCCGGGCCGAATGCCGCGGACGGACTCCATCAGAGCTACGCCGCGATGCGGCCCGGTACAGAGGTGTCGCACACCCTCTCTGCTTCACAGATGAGGTACTGGATCACGAATTCCCCGAGGGATTCAAGCCCGTCAATATCGAATCATACAACGGCACAACCGATACCGCGGTATGGATCGAGGATTTCATTCTCCATATCCATATGGCTCGAGGAGACGACCTCCACGGCATTAAATACCTCCCACTAAAACTCAAAGGGCCAGCTCGGCACTGGCTTAATAGCCTGCCTGAAAATTCTATCGGCAGCTGGGAGGACTTGGAAGAAGCTTTCCTGGACAACTTCCAAGGAACTTATGTCCGGCCACCAGACGCCGATGACTTAAGCCACATAGTTCAACAACCTGGAGAATCAGCCAGAAAATTCTGGACTAGGTTCCTAACCAAAAAGAACCAGATCGTTGACTGTCCAGATGCCGAGGCCTTAGCAGCCTTCAAACACAGCATCCGTGACGAATGGCTAGCGGGCCACCTCGGCCAAGAAAAGCCAAAGTACATGGCGGCCCTCACGGCACTCATGACCCGCTTTTGCGCGGGAGAGGACAGTTGGCTGGCCCGTAGTAACAACACAGCCAGCGAGACAGGCCCCTCTGAGGCCAAGAATAGCACTGACAAGCTCCGGCGCAATAGGCACAAACGCCGAAGCAATGACAACAACACCGATGACACCACAGTCAACGCCCGATTCAGCGGCTCCAAGTCTGGCCAACGGAAGAAGCCCTACAAAAGAAACAATGAAGGACCTTCCAGCCTGGACCGCATACTCGACTGTCCGTGCCAAATACATGGCACCCCGGATAAGCAAGCCAATCATACCAACAGGGATTGTTGGGTTTTCAAGCAGGCTGGCAAGTTAAATGCCGAAAACAAAGAAAAGGGATCACAAAGTGAGGACGAGGACGAAGAGCCCCGGCAGCCGAACACTGGGGGGCAGAAGAAATTTCCCCCTCAAATCAAAATGGTGAACATGATATACGCTACACACATCCCCAAAAGGGAGCGCAAGCGAGCACTCAGGGACGTCTACATGGTAGAGCTAGTCGCCCCAAAGTTCAATCCGTGGTCGTCATTCCCGATCACTTTCAATCGACGAGACCACCCAACTAGCATCCGCCACGGCGGTTCAGCCGCACTAGTCCTGGACCCAATTATTGACGGGTTCCACCTGACACGAGTCCTGATGGACGGTGGTAGCAGCCTCAACCTGCTCTATCAACGGAAGATGGGCATCGACCCCTCACAAATCAAACCAACAAAGACTACCTTCAAAGGAGTCATACCAGGCATCGAGGCCCGCTGTACGGGCTCAATCACGCTGGAAGTGGTCTTCGGTTCTTCGGACAATTTCCGAAGCGAGGAGTTAATCTTTGACATCGTCCCGTTCCGCAGCGGCTACCACGCACTGCTCGGACAAACAGCGTTTGCTAGATTCAACGCAGTGCCGCACTACGCTTATCTCAAGCTCAAGATGCCCGGTCCACGCGGTGTCATAACAGTCAATGGCAACACGAAACGCTCCCTCCGAACGGAGGAGCACACCGTCGCCCTAGCTGTAGAGGTACAAAGCGGCCTTCTCGAACAGCACCATAGTGCGGCTACCGAGCCCCTGGACACCATCAAGAGGTTTCGAACTACACTGCAGCAGGACAGCAAGGCTCGTCAAGAGCTCGACTAGCAATTCGGCCTCCGTCCCAGTCCCGATGAAGTAGTGGCATCCGTACCATGCATACATAATTAGGCACTCGAAATTCCATGGACATCGACGGAGGCACAAGCTAACCCGGGATCTACAGTTCGGCTAGACCGACCCCGGACTCACCCTTTCCTTTCTGTTTCAGGTTCCTTTTCCCGCGAGACTGATCACCAGCCCCTTCGAAGGATCGGCATACAAAGGGGGGCATGCAGCATAGGTGCGTAGGGTAACCTCCATACGTTCTTCTTGACGGTATTTTTACTTATTTCCCAGGACCCGCACCCTGCTCCTTCTTGATCCCGGCATGTTAAATAGTCCGGGTGCTTATCGCACTATTTGTACAAGATACGCCTTGACGTATCCATTCCGTTATAATAAAAATGATTTGCGGCCCAGTTTCTGTGGTTTTCGCTTCTTACTTCATTTTATTTCGATCTGCTTATAAGCTACATCGGTACTCTTTTGTATGTTTCATATTCGCCAGGGGCTGCTTATCGCCCCATAACACGGCAACAAAGTCCGAACACTTCTTGTATAAAAGTTCGGCACCCCGAATTTAGCATTATATGCATTGGCTTCGAATCATGTCTTTGGTCAATAGTTGGGTTGCCCGGCTCCTGTGCTTGCTACCCTACGTTCCGCTCTATCGGCTAGGGTAGTAAAGGGAGAACTACTGCGGTTGTGCCCTAGCCTTGACCGGATGAGCACCTCAGTAGAGAAAGCCGAAAACTGACTGTCATGATACGGCGAGTGCCGGTTAGCTGTTCGAGGGTTACAAAATTGTTGGAGATTTTTTCCGCGTCAAGCGAAGGATCGGCACTTCCCGATCAGATGCTGACAGCACCCTGGCTTGGACCAGGGGCTGCGCACTTGCTTAATTATAAAACTCCTATGGCTAAGTGAGGGCGTTTAAGCCGTATAGTCTGATTGCCTTGTTCGTTGCGCTAAACAACTCCTTCAAGAACCATATAATTGGATCAAGATTGTTTAGATCCCATCCCGAACACCTCCGTACTAATTACGTGAGGGCAGAAGCCGACGACTGGCCAACCCTCAGATTGCATATAACACGGCCGCACAGGAGGAAACAATTTAAAGCATAACGAAATTACATTACAAAACAAGCTTTGTCTTTATAATACAAGCCAAAGGACAACATGAATGTATTCATTCAAAAATAATGTCCTTCGAACATTGAGCTACCACAAGTCGAGACCTTTCTATGACATCTGCAAGATATTTCTCGGGTGTGCGGTGCTCCTTGCCCTCCGGCAGCCCGCTAGCAACTTCAACAGCGTTCATCTTCGCCCACCACATCTTGCAGCGAGCGAAGGCCATACGGGCACCTTCAATACAGGCAGAGCGCTTGACGACGTCCAGCCGTGGACAGGCTTCCACTACATGCCTCACGAGTCTGAAGTAGCCGCCGGGCATAGCTTCGGCTGGCCATAGCCGGATTTTCAAATCCTTCATGGCTAGTTCGGCCACCCGGTGCAGCTCCACTAGCTGCTTCAGCTGATCGGTGAAAGACACGGGATGCTCTGGCGTCGCAAACTGCGACCAGAATAGCTTCTCCATAGAACCTCCTCCTTCGGCTCGGTAGAAGTCTGCAGCGTCTGATACGCTGCGTGGTAGATCCGCAAAAGCCCTGGGGAACTCCGAACCCGGGTTAGTAAAAGGTACTACCTCTCTGCATACTTGCTTTGCATCTTAAAAGCCTTACCCACCGTGATCTTCTTGGCCTCCTGGATCTCCCGGAGAGCGATCTGGGCCTCATTCCACGCGGTCTCCGTGCTCTGACGAGCCTTGGTAAGTTCGACCCCTCGAGCCGATGCATCATGCTCCAAGGTCTCACTTTTTTTCACCGCATCCTGGAGCTCCTACTGGATCTCCTTGACTCAGGCCTCAAGCTTTTTCGGGCGGCTTGCTGCTCGACGGCCTTCCCCTCGGCTTCGGCCAAAGCCTTTTTTAGGGCCTCCACCTCGGTTGCGGCTCCCGCACACATTACGACACTACGGTCAGTATACAACGCTTGTTCTTTTCGAACACACAACACGTCGTCATTTACCTTGCTTCTCTCGGAGCCGAATCGTCACCTCGCCGAGCTCGTTCTCGGTCCGCTCCAGCCTCTGCTTTAGTTCAGAGACTTTGGCAGCATGCGAGGTTGCGGCCACAGCGACGCCTGCTTATGCATACATATCACGTTAGTCTCCTACAATAAAAGATTGATCCTCTGTCTGGTTCTCGTCGCCGAACACCGAACAGTGTCTCAGGGGCTACTGACTACATGGGGTTTTTCTCTTTCTATGTCACTTACCTCGAAACCTGTCAACAGGTTGCTGCAGGCTTCGTTCAGTCCACTCTTGGCAGACTGAACCTTCTCGATCACCGTGCCATAAGGACACGATGCTCGTCCATAACGGAGGTGCCTCCATCAGGTTATCTGGTGCCCCTGCATGGACAGGGGCCACCGGCGGAAGCGGTGCACCCCCCCTCCTTCAAAGGGGGCTGCCCGCCCGACTCCGAAGCCATATGGATCTCCGGAATCGTATTCGGCTGAGGGCCAAGCTGGATGTGGCCCTCTTCGCCAGTCTCCATGGGGATCGTCCCCTCCATATGTCCGGCAGTGGAGGCTTCGCCTCGTGGCGCCTCCCGGACAGCGTCCTGGGTTCCTCCCTGGTTCGGATCGGCCCTGCGGGACAGCACTTCGGTGTCGTCCCCGGCCCTGGGGGAATAAGCAGGCGGTAGCGACTGGCTCGCCATCTTCGACGGAGCCAACGAACTTCCAGACGAGGATCGCTGGATTAGGTCGCGAGCTGGACTATAATGGTACAGTTAACTACATCAAGATAATGGAGAGAGAGGGCTGGATGTGCGCATAAATAAGCCATGTCACTTACGACGCGGCCTGGGGCTTAGGGCGGGGGCGTCATTCCGGACTGCTGTCGACGTCCCACGCGGTGTTGACCGCTGGAACGCCCTTCCCCTTTTTGGGCGCCTCCGCCTCCAGATGCGCCGGAGCCGCCCTCTTCTTCTTCCTTTCCTCAGGGGGAGGATTGTTTTCTTCGTCCTCGTCCTCTTCCCCGTCATTGTCCTCAGGGACAGAGGAATGAGTTTCATCGTCCTCGGACGCCACGTCCGAAGTACCCTTACGACGGAGGCCACCATTGGCCCCCTTTGCCTTCTTCTCCGGCGCCTTATATGGCGCCAGTACCAGCATCTTCGCTAGACGCGGGATGACCGGTTCCTCAGGCAGCGGAGCCGGACACTGGTTCCTCTTTTCCCTCTCCATCCAGTCCTGAAAGAGCAATAACAAAAGCTCATACATCATCCTCGAAACAATTAGGTTGAGGACTCGTTCGAAATAAGATACCTTGATGGCGGGGTGTGTACAATCGTGACCACGGTCCAAATCCGTGGCCGGTGGTTTCTCATTGCCCTTGAAGAGCAATTTCCATGCGCCCTCGTGCGTAGTCTCGAAGAGCCTCACCAAGGTCTGGTGCTTCTTTGGACTGAACTCCCACAGCGGGCGGCTTCGGCGCTGGCATGGAAGGATCCGGCGAACTAACATCACCTGGATCACATCAACGAGATTGACGCTCTTGGTTACCATGCTCTGAACACGCGTCTGCAGCGCTATCAGCTCGTCAGGAGAACACCAGTCCGGACTCTTCTCGACCCAGGAGGTGAGTCGCATAGGAGCACCAGAGCGGAATTCGGCAGTCGCGGCCCAGGTGGTGCCGCGTGGTTCTGTGACGTAGAACCACTGCTTCTGCCACTCCTTTACCGTATCCACAAAGGTGCCTTTGGGCCACGAGACATTGGACAATTTACTCACCATTGCCCCTCCGCACTCCGCGTGCTGGCCATCTACCACCTTCGGCTTCACGTTGAAGACTTTGAGCCACAGTCCGAAGTGGGGGTGGATGCGGAGGAAGGCCTCACATACGACGATAAACGCCGAAATGTTGAGGAAGGAATTCGGGGACAGATCATGGAAATCTACCCCGTAATAATACATTAGCCCGTGGATGAAGGGGTGAAGTGGAAACCCTAGCCCGCGGAAGAAATGGGGGATGAATACCACCCTCTCTGTGGGCTCCGGCGTGGGGACGATCTGTCGCTCGGCCGGCAGACGGTGGGCGATCTCCTTCGCCAAATATCTGGCTGCCCGGAGCTCAGTAATGTCCTCCTCCATGACAGAGGAGACCATCCACTTGCCCTGACCACCGGATCCAAACATGGTTGCTGGGGTGGAAAGGAGATTGGAACTTAGGCGCTGGAGCTCGAGGTTGGGAAGGCAGAGACAGAGAGAAAGCATGAGAAGAGGAAGGGGGAATCCTTATCTCCTTATAAAGGCAGCAAATATTAAACGCTTCCTCACTCGCCTTGAGATTCCCCTATTCCCAAGGGCTGTGTAAACGGCACGGTTGCGTTACCCATGCCCGCATTGATGAGAATCCCGCGATAAGGGGACACGATCTCTGCTTCGACAAGACGTGCCAATAGCAACTACGTCTTGAAACGTGGGACAAACGGTTCGAAATTATGACCGAACGGACGTAATGTCACATTGCAGAAAGCTGTCAGCGGATGGAACTCGTGTA
>NC_057814.1:419158989-419221288 GCF_018294505.1 Triticum aestivum | reverse complement strand
ATGGTGTGTAACAGGTCCGGATACAATCATGGCGTCTGAAGACTATCTTGGAGTTCGGAAGAAGGGGAACCCGCCTTGCAATGCCGAAGACAATCTGCGCGCCGGACTCCTCGTCATTGAAGCCAGGTTCAGGGGCTACTGAGGGAGTCCTGGACTAAGGGGTCCTCGGGCGTCCGGACTGATGGGCTGTGAAGACATGAAGGCCGAAGACTATACCCGTATTCAGATTGGACTCTACTTGGCATGGAAGGCAAGCTAGGTGACCGATTATGAAGATTCTCTCTTATGTAACCGACTCCATGTAACCCTAGATCTCTCCGGTGCCTATATAAACTGGAAAGCATAGTCCGGATAGGGACAGATTCATTACCATATACTCATAGTCTAGACTTCTAGGGTTTAGCCATTACGATCTCGTGGTAGATCAACTCTTGTAACACTCATATTCATCAAGATCAATCAAGCAGGAAGTAGCGTATTACGTCCATAGAGAGGGCCCGAACCTGGGTAAACATCGTGTCCCCCGTCTCCTGTTACCATCGATCCTAGACGCACAGTTCGGGACCCCCTACCCAAGATCCGCCGGTTTTGACACCGACAGAAGACGCGGCAGTGGATGCCCACGCGGAGAGGAGTATGAGGGTTCACTGGTTCGGCTGCGGCGTGAGGCTGCCGTCACCGCAGAATAACAGGGGGTGTGGGTGAGTAGAGGGATGCCCTGGCCAGCGGTGGGAGTGGTAGGGGGCGGTGAGGCCTTCGCGACATCACAGCCGGCCACGGGTGGCAGGAGCACGCGGCACGACCGGCGCTGCTTTGGGTGGCTGGAGCAAGAAGACCAGAGGTTGAAGAAGCAATATGGCTGTTGGATGGACATCGTACGGTCACTGGAGCTAGAATCGTTCATATTGACTAAGTTGGCAAAGCCCTCCGTCCCCGTCAACTTGGTAGGCCCACAAGTCAGCCACCCACTATGATGGGTCCCAGCTAGCAGGGGGTATTCATTTTTTTGTGCGTAATAAGGAGGCACTTCCTTGCGTGCGAAGATATAGCTGGTGGGTCTGACCTGTCAGCGGGGGGAACGTTTTTTCGTGAAATACAGAAGCCCTTCCCACGTACAGTCCACGTACAGTGCGTAATAAGGAGGAACTTTCCTTGCGTGTGACCATGGACCTCGTGGGTCCCAGCCGTCAGGCTCTCCACGTACAGTCCTCTTCCGATGACTCTCGTATGTTGACCACGCCGCGCCGAGCGCACCGAGGCGGTGGACGACGGCGAGGCCCCAAACTGGAACGACCCGGAGATGGGGAAGACACGGCAGTGGAGTCGCAGGCGGAGAGGTGTGGGAAACTTGACTGGTTCGGGTGCGAGGTGGGCCTACACTCGGCAGAGAATAACAGGAGGTGCGGTGTGGAGGGATGGTCTGGCCGTCGGCGGGGTAGCGTTTCGCTGAGGAGCGCAAAACAACGCCGCTAGACGCCGGAGGCTGGAGCGGGCGGTCCCGGCAGCGCTGGGGGAAGAAGACGAGAGATTGAAGAAGAATGCTGGTCGTTGGATGTAAATCCAACGCCTTCTTCGGCTTCGACCTACTGGCCCACATGTCAGCCAGTCTATTTGTTTTTTTAGTCCATTTGGTGGGCTGGGTGAAACAATGATGTAGCATCTATGCAGCCCGTTTATATGTATGGTAGAATTTAAAGCCCATTTGCATTTTTCTCGAAATCCGCGGACTTGCTGGGCTGGGTGAAAATATCATGTTGGGCTAGACGGAGAAATGTTATAAAAACATAAACACATGATTGCACGTCTATTACTGCATTGGTCAGTAAAATCTTTGCAAACTTATGTACGCAATCACTAGGAGTTAACTTGCCAAGTTATATATAAACAATTATTATCATTATTTTGTAAGAACTTTCAACTTACGAAATACAATATCATTTAAATTTGATGAGTTAATAGTACGTGGGGTATTATTAATTTTTAGGCTAGACATGGGACAGTTGAGTTGGTTCTAGAGAAAAGTACTGGGAGAAAACTCAGTTTACATCAAAAAAGAAAGTGGGAGAAAATTCAGATATAGGATTAATGAAAACGAAAAATAGAACTGAGTTGTATAGGAAGAGGACGAAATATTGAACAAAATAAAGAGATACAAATGGATAGGTGGTTGGTCCCATATGTCTGTGTACGAGACCTGCTGGGTCCACCTAGGGGGGGAATATGTTGGGAGGAAGGAGATTCAAAGCACGGCAGCCGAGTGAACTAGTTTTTTGTTAACGGACAAGTGAACTAGTTACATACATAAGCAAATAGCCACTAAAAGAAGCAAACAGGTGAATGGGTTCTTAAAAAATTTCAGACAAAACAGATAATTATGACACTTAGGCTAATGCATGAAACACTCAGATGATAAAGGTGCTTATAAACAGATAAAGTACAACATCTAGACCTTCCTGGCACGCTTGATCATGACGCTGCGGCTGTCCGTGTACTTGTCGGTTACGGGAAGCAGACACGCCCTCATGTCCAAGATCTGCATGTACATGTCGTAGCATGCGTATGCGTCCTTGTCCGCGTAGGTTATGTAGGCTAGATTCAGAGGTACCTCCCACGTGTGTAGGTCCTTGGTATCGCTGTCTTCTTTCATGTTGGCGTATCAGGGGTCGATGATGGTCTCGGCGAGGTCAACCACGGAGTCCTTCTCCTGCCCGTTGCTGATGATCTTGTATTGCTTCTGGGTGTCGACAAGTTTCTTGCACCAGATGGCCGAATCGTCGCGTTCTTCCTTCTCTCCACCATAGCGAAGGTGCAGTCGGCGCTGCCGATGAAACGGTCGAATGCTCCAAAACCTCTGATGGCCCTACAGAAGGGGTAGATGAGAACCTCGTCCCGCACACATACCCGGGTGACGGCGATCCGCTGGTCCCTATCAGGAGACGAATGGATGGGCACAAGGTCTAGTCCTGCAACCTTGTGCTTTCTCGTCCTATAGGTACTGCTTGAACTCAGCAAGGCAGAGCTTCACCGAGTCCGGATCGTTGGTGTACATCACATTCAACTTGGTGCAGCCATAGGACTGAACGGCGATCTCAAAGGGGAACTCCCTGCTGAAGTCCATATCCAGCAGGCTCACCCCTCAGATCGCCATTGGAGTCTCTTCAAGTGAACGAGTGTGTAGGCGGCGGCAACAGTTCGTTTTTCAGCTCTTGGGGAACTAGATTCAATAGTAAACTAAGTGTGTACAGGCGACAACAGTTACTACCCCTCCCTCATCCGCTGCACGCCCGGCAGAAGATGCACCCTCGGCGCATTCAAACGCCTCCATTAAGAAATCTACTCCGTCCACACGTCGGTTCACGAGCGGGTCTGTATTGGTCCTGTAATAAGAGGAGTTAGTGGTCACTTTACTTAAATTTAATTAGCTTTAATAGAAATTTATACTTAAAACAAGCAATGCATTGGCTCGTTCTATCAGTGCCACAGGATCAACATGCACAACAATTAGAATTATTATTCTCAGGACGCACACGATCAACACATTTGTCGCACTTTCACAAAGATAATACTACCAAGTTTGAACTGTTTTTATGGTTGTTGTCCTCTGCATCATCATGTCGTGTTTCCCAGCTTGCAAAATTCAGAACCAACAAATAAGATCCAAATAATAAGTACAACAAAGATGCCTACACATCTCATTGATTCCCAGCTTGCAAGATTCAGAACCAACAAATAAGATCCAAATAATAAGTACGACAAAGATGCCTACACATCTCATTGATTCCCAGCTTGCAAGATTCAGAACCAACAAATAAGATTCAAATAATAAGTACAACAAAGATGCCTACACATCTCATTGATTCCCAGCTTGCAAGATTCAGAACCAACCCATTACAGCTTTTTGATAAAGTGAATATCGGGATTAAATCCATCTTGGCTAGCCATGTCATACAATCGAAGAACTTGGCGAATGCTCTTGACTGTCACAACATCTGTAGTTGAGTATTCCTGTTTGCACACCACAAACCAGGAGAGCATGATTTCACTTTAAGACTGGCCTCCTTTACTCAACCTGCAGCTCCACTAGGACAAGGCCTGCCTGGACTTCCATGATTCAATTCATGCACCTTTTTCTGCAGTTCACCTGAAATGAAGCAAAGATTGCATCATTCAGCTAGCAAGAAGTACTTGCTCTCGTGAGCTGGCAGGTTCTTCTTTAGTAGTTGCACTAAGATTGAGGAACATTAAGGTTGGCTGTCCGGCTCATGTAAGGTGCAACTATAATTTTCTTATCCTTTTGTGCAGTTCCACTAAAATAAAGTGCCATTGTGGCGACAGTGACGGCTCATCTTGCAAAGGCTAATAAAATGTTGCACGAGATTACTAGCAGAACTTGACCGAGATTTTGGAAACTCCAAACACCATTTTGTGCAGTTCCACCAAAATTGAGAGATGTTGCCCACGTGACATTTTAGTTGAACTGCACAAGACACTCATTCAAAAAAAAAGTGTTTTGTGCAGTTCACCAAAAGGTCACAATAGCAACAAGGTGAAATGGATATCCCTATCTGCACAAAAAGATAGAAAGTAAACAGTTGCTCGTCAATAAGAATATATGAAACATATACGAAATGAAAAGAAGCATCTTAATTATGTTCATGGCAATCACGCAAGGACAGTGGAAATTTTAAAACGTCAGCAATGCTTCATGTTACCAGAAGCATTACGATCAACAATGAGATTCCTCAAATATGGGATTACTTTAATGGTGGCATTGCTTGTTTACCAGATACAGTAAATCAATAGCAGCTAAAGAGTTGGTTTAAGGGCATGGGACCGTGGGGACACCAGGACACTGAGCAGCATAAAGGAGCAACTTACTTATCATACTGGGGAAAACAGCAGGAGTGCCATTTGTAACACAGTTTAATTGCATCTTATCACTGGAGGCATTAGATTAACAATAACATTGGTTAGACATGTCCCTAAGGTAACAGTGTGATCGCTTCATTTTACATGCGCCCTTACATTAACAACAGCAAAAGGTTGGTATAAGGACATGCGATAGTGGACGCATCAGCACAATGTACCTACAAGGAGGCATAAAGTGGTGATGCAGAGTTTGTTCATGCTATGTGAGGGCAGCAAATCTAATCCTGGAGACCTTTTACTATGTGAGGGCAGCAAACCTAATCCTGGAGACCTTGTACTATGTGAGGGCAGCAAATCTAATCCTGGAGACCTTTTACTATGTGAGGGCAGCAAATCTAATCCTGGAGACCTTTTACTATGTGAGGCAGCAAATCTAATCCTGAGACCTTTTACTATGTGAGGGCAGCAATTCTAATCCTGGAGACCTTTTACAACAAGCGTTTCAATTTGTGTATGTGGCATTAAAGAAAAGAAACTCTCTATTTAAGGTGACTACCTGTACGACTCCTACTTACTACTACTAGTAGTAGTATTGTTCACTTGTGCTCCCCGGCCCTCCATTCATTGAACAACCCCACAGGTGAATAAACATACAGTACTAGTATTTATATAGAACGAACAAGCTCGAACTATTTTCGCGTAGTTAAAAATTGAGGGCGGGGCTTTTCCCGGGCAGTACGCGCGGCAGTTTTCGCGTAGGCGGTTTGACAGAGAGGCGAGGAGGGTGAGGGAGTAGCGGATTCAACTTACTTACTGCTGGAAAGGTCGGGCTGTGCGATTTGAACTCAACTAACCCAAAAATATCCAAACAGGAGGGTTAGTTTGGGTTAGTTTGAATTCAACTAACCCAAAAATATCCAAACAGGAGGGTTAGTTTGGGTTACTCTTTGGATCCACGTGTTAGAGTTAGTTTGGGTTAGTTTGAACTCAACTAACCCAAAAAAATTCTAACCCACCCAAGAGGTGCTTATTTGGGTTAGTTCTTCTCGCGACACTAAAAATACATTTGTCTCTCGCTCTCTGAGGGAGTCCTGGATTAGGGGGTCCTCAGACTGCCGGACTATATACTTTCGCCGGACTGTTGGACTATGAAGATACAAGATTGAAGACTTCGTCCCGTGTCCGGATGGGACTCTCCTTTGCATGGAAGGCAAGCTTGGCAATTCGGATATGTAGATCTCCTCCCTTGTAACCGATTCTGTGTAACCCTAGCCCCCTCCGGTGTCTATATAAACTGGAGGGTTTAGTCCGTAGGACAACAACAATCATAATCATAGGCTAGCTTCTAGGGTTTAGCCTCTACGATCTCGTGGTAGATCAACTCTTCTAATACTCATACCATCAAGATCAATCAAGCAGGAAGTAGGGTATTACCTCCATCGAGAGGGCCCGAACCTGGGTAAACATTGTGTCCCCCGCCTCCTGTTACCATCCGCCTTAGACGCACAGTTCGGGACCCCCTACCCGAGATCCGCCGGTTTTGACACCGACATTGGTGCTTTCATTGAGAGTTCCACCATGCCGTCACCATAAGGCTTCTTCGATCATCAGCAATGATGCGATCTAGGGCGAGGTTTTCCTCCCCGGACAGCTCTTCGTATTCGGTAGCTTCGTACTGCGGGCCAACTTGCTTGGCCATCTGGAGCAGATCGAGAGCTACGCCCCTGGCCATCAGGTCAGGTTCGGAAGCTTGAACTATGCTGCTGACATCCGTGCAGATTGATCTTCGACGCATTTGAACCCATGACAGGTCCGCCGCACAGTCACGACGAGCACGACTTAGCTCTGTCACCGGACGGTGTTCGGTAGATCACACATGTAGCTACTCCGGCCCTCAATCCGGAGCAGATTGCGCCGTCCGAGGACGGGTGGATGGACCCCGCCACGGAGGCCGCACACTCAGCGGCGATAGAGCCGAATACTGACTTCACCTCCTATGAGACCCGTGTTGCCGGACACTTGGATTCGTCCCCGGCCACGGGCTCCGAACCGCCTGCGTCCGTGCCTATCGAATCCGATTGGGCACCGATCATGGAGTTTTCCTCTGCGGATATCTTTCAGCACTCGCCACTAGCCGACGTGCTAAATTCATTAAGGTCTCTCTCCATGTCTAGAGACCCTTGGCCGAACTATGTCCGGCTTGAGTGGGAAGCAGACGACGAAGAAATTCATTCCCCACCCACCACCCACTTAATAGCCACTGTCGACGACTTAACCGACATGCTCGATTTCGACTCCGAAGAAATCGACGGTATGGACGACGATGCAGGAGAAGAACAGGAACCTTCAAAGGTGTCATACTAGGGGTAGAGGCCTGTTGCACGGGCTCAATCACGCTGGAAGTGGTCTTCGGATCTTTGGACAACTTCCGAAGCGAGGAATTAATCTTCGATATCGTCCCCTTCCGTAGTGGCTATCACGCACTACTCGGACGAACCGCATTTGCTAGATTCAATGCGGTACCGCATTATGCATACCTCAAGCTCAAAATACCTGGACCTCACGGGGTTATAACAGTTAATGGAAACACAAAACGCTCGCTCCGCACAGAGGAGCACACTGCGGCCCTCGCAGCGGAAGTACAAAGCAGCCTTCTGAGGACAACCGCCAATTCGGCGAAGAAGCCACCGGAAACCTTCAAGCGAATCCGGAGTACCCTACAACAGGATCGCCAGGCACGTTCAGAGCTCGCTTAGCAATTCGGCCTCCGTCCTAGTCCCAGTCAAGCGGCGAAATTTGTGCCGCGCGTACATAATTACGCACTCAAGATACCATGGGCACAGGCAGAGGCAAGGCCCACAATGCGGCTCAACCGCCTCAGGGCCCGTACATCTTTATCATTTTTCTCTTTCAGGACCCTACTCTCTGGAAGCTCTTTCCGACAGCCTGATCATTGGACCCATTACGGGAAGGAAATACCATGGAAGCAAGACGCTCTGACGTACAAGGGAATCCCCAGGTGGTCTCTGATAACGATCGATATACCTGTTTTTACATACCCATACGCAGCTTGCCCTTGGATAGGACATGTCAAATAGTCCTATTTTTTGCTTATTGCACTACTTGTACCCGTACGCTTTGACGTATTATTTAAATAACAATGCATAGCGTTAGCCTATTATTGCATTTCCTTTTTTTCCTTGTCTGCTTATTTACGACAAATTGCACCCGTACATTCTGGTACGACCAGTGCGCCAGGGGCTTCAGTATACCCCATAACACGGCGTGAAAAGTCCGAACACTTTCGACAGTGCGGCACCCCGAACTTATATCATTATATGCATCAGCTCCGAATCATGTCTTGGGTCAATAGTTGGGTTTGCCCGGCTCCCATGTTTTGGTACCTTATGTTCCGCTATATCAGCTAAGGTAGCACAGAGAGAACTACTGCGATTGTGTCCCGGTTCTTCCGGACGAGCACCTCAATAGAGAAAGCTGAAAACTGACTGTCATGATGCGGCGAGAGCTGGTCGCTGTTCGAGAGGTCTCAAGTCCTTAAAGACTTCTTCCGCTTCGGGCGAGGAGTCGGCCTTGTCCAACTTAGGCGTATATAGCACCCCAAACTCGGCCTTCCGAATACTAGGGGCTTCGCCAAAATTTAAAATTGTAGACTTCTATGGCTAAGTGAGAGTGATAAAGCTTTATAGTCCGATTGCCTGGTTCGTTGTGCTGAACACCTCCTTCGAAGGACCCAAAATTGGGATAAAGAGTGATTTGGTTTATCTCGAACACCTCAGTACTAGTTACATGGGGGCAGAAGCCGACGACTGGCCAACTCCCAGATTTTATAAACGGCCGCACAGAAGGTAATATTTTAAATTAACAAGCGTTGCATAGCGCAGATGAACTTGTTTCATATTAGAGGATCACATGAGTACATTCATTCAAATATTACATCCTTAGCACATTCCTCTCCCACAAGGCGAGCACCCTTCAGGACACTGTCATAATACTTTTCGGGGTGGCGATGCTCCTTGCCCTCCGGCGGCCCTTCCTTCACGAGCTTTTCGGCGTCCAACTTCGCCCAATGCACTTTCGCCCGGGCAAAGGCCCCGCGTGCACCCTCAATGCAGACGGACCGCTTTATGACTTCAAACCGTGGGCAGGCATTCACAAGCCGCCTTACCAGACCAAAGTAGCTACCAGGCAGGGGCTCGCCAGGCCACATCCGGACTATAAGACCCTTCATGGCCTGTTCGGCCGCCTTGTGAAGCTCGACCAGTTGCTTCAACTGGTCGCTCAAGGGCATCGGATGTTCAGTCCTAGTATACTGAGACCAGAACAACTTTTCCGTTGAGCTCCCCTCCTCGGCCCGGTAGAACTCCGCGGCATCCGACACACTGCGAGGTAGATCTGCGAACGCTCTTGGAGAGCTCCGAACTCGGGTAAGTAAAAGGAAAGTTTCCTTCACATGCTTGCTTTGCATAATGAATGCCTAACCCGCCGCTATCTTTTTAACCGCCTGAATCTCCTGGAGGGCCTTTTGGGCTTCGGCCTTGGCATGTTGTGCATTTTCGAGGGCCTTCGCAAGCTCGGACCCTTGCGTCTTAGAGTCACGCTCCAAGGACTCGTATTTCTTGGTGAGAGCCTGGAGCTCTTGCTGCACCTCGCCGACTCGGGCCTCTTGCTTCTCTCGCTCGATGCGCTCCTTGGCCGCTTTGTCTTCGGCCTCGGACAGCGCCTTTTTCAGGGCTGCCACTTCGGTCGTGGCCCCTAGCAAAATTCATGACGATCCTATTATTCAAAAACCACATTTTTCTTTATCAATATACAGACGGGGTATCACTTACCTTTGTTCTCTTTGAGCTGCCTCTTGGTAAGGCCGAGCTCTTCCTTGGACCGCTCAAGGTCCCGCTTCAGTGCGGCGACCTCCGCAGTACGAGCGGCAGCGGCCAGCAGTGAAGCCTGCTTATTCACATAGACACATTCTGATTAGACTCCTGCGATTATTATTTGATCTCTATTCGGCCTTTCTTCGCGAACACAAAACAGAGCATCAGGGGCTACTGTCTATGTTGTAACATTTTCTTCTAATTTGATTACTTACCTCAAAGCCTGTTAGGAGGCTGGCACAGGCTTCAGTCAGTCCGCTCTTGGCGGACTGAACCTTCTTGACCACCGCACTCATAACAGTGCGGTGCTCTTCATCAATGGAAGCACCGCGAAGCGCTTCCAGCAAGTTGTCTGATGCCTCTGGATGGACAGAGGCCATCGGCACAGACGGCTTGCCCCCCTTAGCGAGGGGTTGCCTGATAGAATCCGGAACCGCTGGAGGTTCCGGTGCAGTATTCGGCTGGGGGCTAGACTTGCTGCCCCCGGCGTTAGGGCCCAGGGGAGTTTTGCCCCTCGTGCGCCCAGCGCCTGGAATGTCACCTTGGGGCGCCTCCGAAACTGTCTCCCCTTGGTTCAGTGCCCTTTGAGACAACACCTCAGCGTCGTCCGTAGGGCGGGGGGAGGAGGCGGTCAGGAGTAAATCGTTGTTCATATCCAACGGGCCCAAAGGATCATCCGAAGAAGATACGTCGATATGGGCTCGGGATGGACTGCATAATCATGTTCGGCATGATAAGAAGCAATAAAATAAAACATACCAAGAACTATTATGGAATCCGGATACTCACGACTTCGCCAGGGGCTTGTCCCTAGGTAACCACTCCTCGTCGCTGAAAGTGGCCGTCGTGGAGCAGTCCGGAAGGAGGGTCCTTCCCTTCTTGGACCCTTCGGCCTCCCCGGATGGGGCGACCTTCCTTTTCCTGTCCCCCCCCCCCGGCTGGGGGGAGAACTTTCCTCTTCCTCCTCCTCGTCTTCGTGGGAGGAGTGCGCCTTGGTGTTTTCAGACGATGAGTCCGATATAACCTTGCGCCGGAGACCTTTCCTGGTCCCCGTGGCCTTCTTTTTGGCCTTCTTCTCCGGCGCCTCATAAGGCGCTGGAATCAGCATCTCCGTTAGGAGAGCATCTGCTGGATCTTTGGGCAGGGGGGCTGGACAATCGATCTACTCCGCTGTCGCTACCCAGTCCTGTTAAATGGCGTGGAGGCTTGCATCCCACACATGATTATATGGGAGAAAGAAACATCTTATGAGATATAAAAGACTTACCAGATTGGCAGGGCGCTTTGCGCTGAGTCCGCGATCCTCGGTAAGGGGAGGAGGTACCTCGGCGCCCTTGAACAGCACCTTCCAGACGTCCTTGTGCGTCGTGTCAAAAAGCTCTCGTAGCATCTGGTGCTCGGCCGGGTCAAACTCCCACATATTGAATGCCCGTCTTTGACACGGGAGGATTCGGCGGAAGAGCATGACCTGGACCACGTTGACAAGCTTGATTTTCTTGCTTATCATATTCTTGACACATTTTTGCAGTCCGGTCAGCTCCACCGACAAACCCCAGGACAGGCCCTTCTCTTTCCAGGAGGTGAGCCGCATGGGGATGCCGGATCGAAATTCGGGAGCCGCCACCCAGTTGGTGTCGCGCGGCTCGGTGATGTAGAACCACCCCGATTGCCACCCCTTCACGGTCTCCACATAGGAGCCTTCGAGCCAGGTGACGTTGGGCATTCTGCCCACCATGGCGCCTCCGCACACCGCTTGCTGTCCGACCACCACCTTTGGTTTCACATTGAAGGTCTTCAGCCATAGGCCGAAGTGGGGCTTGATGCGAAGGAAGGCCTTGCACACGACGATAAACGCTGAGATGTTGAGGATGAAATTGGGGGCCAGATCATGGAAATCTAGCCCATAGTAAAACATGAGCCCGCGGATGAATGGGTGGAGGGGAAATCCCAGTCCGCGGACGAAGTGGGTAAGGAATATGACCCTCTCGTGAGGTTTTGGAGTAGGGACAATCTGCCCCGCGTCTGGGAGCCGGTGCGCGATATCTGCGGCTAGGTATCCGGCCTCCCGGAGCTTTGTATTGTCCCCCTCCATAACGGAGGAGACCATCCACTTGCCTCCTGCTCCGGACATGTTTGGAGTGGTTTTGCGGAGAAAATGCGAACTTGGGTGCTGGAGCTCGAGTGCGCGAGAATGGATGGGCAGGGGAGAAGAAGGTGTGGGTGAAAAAGAGAAGTCCTTGTCCCTTTATAAGGGCGGAGGAAACTGTGCGCCTCCTCACCTGCCTGGTAAACTCGCTTATTCCCCAAGCGCCATGATTAATGGCGTGGTTGGGTTACCCACACCCGTATTGATGAGAATCCCGTGATAAGGGGACACAATCTCTGCTTCGACAAGACGTGCCAAGAAAACCGCCTCGCAATATGTGCAGTAGCTGGTTGAGAAAAAAAGGTTCGAATAAAGGACCACGGCGTGATGTCACGTTGTCAGCAGATTAGATTTGTGGAAATATTATACTCTCTACGGTGGTATGTGGAATTTGTTTTGCAGAGCCGGACACGATCCTTGTGTTCAAGATCTTCTATGGAGTATTCGGAGGAAGAACCCGCCTTGCAATGCAGAAGACAATCTGCGCGCCGGACTCATCGTCATTGAAGCCTGGTTCAGGGGCTACTGAGGGAGTCCTGGATTAGGGGGTCCTCGGACTGCCGGATTATATACTTTGGTCGGACTGTTGGACTATGAAGATACAAGATTGAAGACTTCGTCCCGTGTCCGGATGGGACTCTCCTTTGTGTGGAAGGCAAGCTTGGCAATTCGGATATGTAGATCTCCTCCCTTGTAACCGACTTTGTGTAACCCTAGCCCCCTCCGGTGTCTATATAAACCGGAGGGTTTAGTCCGTAGGACAACAACAATCATAATCATAGGCTAGCTTCTAGGGTTTAGCCTCTACGATCTCGTGGTAGATCAACTCTTGTAATACTCATACCATCAAGATCAATCAAGCAGGAAGTAGGGTATTACCTCCATCGAGAGGGCCCGAACCTGGGTAAACATTGTGTCCCCCGCCTCCTGTTACCATCCGCCTTAGACGCACAGTTCGGGACCCCCTACCCGAGATCCGCCGGTTTTGACACCGACACTCTCCCCGCAACAGATCCCTCCCCACTTCCTCGAAGCTTCTCGTCCTCTCCCTCCCTCCCTCCCTCTCGGACCGCCCATGAAGGCACCTCGCCGTATCCGCGCTCCATCTAACCCTGTCATCCAAACACCTCTTTCGCTAGAGTTACTTCAGGGTTAGTTCAGGATTAGAATCTAACTCTAACCTTTAACTGAGTTAGAGTATCCAAACAGGGCCTTTGAGAGAGAAGAGGAGGGAGAAGCGATACAAGCTGCTGGATTACTAGAGATAGGTGTCACACGGAAGCCAAGAAATATGGTGATAGCGTGGGTTAGCCATGTACTAGTATGATGTAACTACACTGGGTTGTGCTACCTCTTGAGCACTGCGTTGGTTTTCCCTTGGAGAGGAAAGGGTGATGCAGTAAAGCAGCGTAAGTATTTCCCTCAGTTTTTGAGAACCAAGGTATCAATCCAGTAGGAGGCCACGCACGAGTCCCTCGCACCTACACAAACAAATAAAATCCTCGCAACCAACGCAATAAAGGGGTTGTCAATCCCTTCACGGTCACTTACGAAAGTGAGATCTGATAGATATGATAAGATAATATTTTTGGTATTTTTATGATAAAGATGCAAAGTAAAATAAAAGGCAATAAAAATAGCTAATTGTTGGAAGATTAATATGATGGAAAATAGACCGGGGGCCATAGGTTTCACTAGTGGCTTCTCTCGAGAGCATAAGTATTACGGTGGGTAAACAAATTACTATTGAGCAATTGACAGAATTGAGCATAGTTATGAGAATATCTAGGTATGATCATGTATATAGACATCACGTCCGCGACAAGTAGACCGACTCCTGCCTGCATCTACTACTATTACTCCACACATCGACCGCTATCAAGCATGCATCTAGAGTATTAAGTTCAAAAGAACAGAGTAACGCTTTAAGTAAGATGACATGATGTAGAGGGATAAACTCATGCAATATGAAATAATCCCCATCTTGTTATCCTCGATGGCAACAATACAATACGTGCCTTGCTGCCCTACTGTCACTGGGAAAGGACACCGCAAGATTGAACCCAAAGCTAAGCACTTCTCCCATTGCAAGAAAGATCAATCTAGTAGGCCAAACCAAACTGATAATTCGAAGAGACTTGCAAAGATAACCAATCATACATAAAAGAATTCAGAGGAGATTCAAATATTGTTCATAGATAAACTTGATCATAAACCCACAATTCATCGGTCTCAACAAACACACCGCAAAAGAAGATTACATCGAATAGATCTCCACAAGAGAGGGGGAGAACATTGTATTGAGATCCAAAAAGAGAGAAGAAGCCATCTAGCTAATAACTATGGACCCGAAGGTCTGAGGTAAACTACTCACACATCATCGGAGAGGCTATGGTGTTGATGTAGAAGCCCTCCGTCAATGATGCCACCTCCGGCGAAGCTCCGGAAAAGGCCCCAAGATGGGATCTCATGGGTACAGAAGGTTGCGGCGGTGGAATTAGGTTTTTGGCTCCGTATCTTGTAGTTTGGGGGTACGTAGGTATATATAGGAGGAAGAAGTACGTCGGTGGAGGGTATATTGGTAGGAAAAGACCATCGCTCGTCCCCGACCGCCACTGATAAGGAAGACAATCAATAAATAAATCATGCTCCGACTTCATCACATAACGGTTCACCATACGTGCATGCTACGAGAATCACAAACTTTAACACAAGTATTTCTCAAATCCACAACTACTCAACTAGCATGACTCTAATATCACCATCTTTATATCTCAAAACAATTATCAAGCATCAAACTTCTCATAGTATTCAACACACTCATAAGAAAAAAATTCTTGAATGCCTAACATAATTAAAGCAAATTACCATGCTGTTTTGTAGGACTCTCAAAATAATCTAAGTGAAGCATGAGAGAACAATAGTTTCTATAAAACAAATCCACCACCGTGCTCTAAAAGATATAAGTGAAACACTAGAGCAAAAACTATATAACTCAAAAGATATAAGTGAAGCACATAGAGTATTCTAACAATTTCCGAATCATGTGTGTCTCTCTCAAAAGGTGTGTACAGCAAGGATGATTGTGGCAAACTAACAAATAAAGACTCAAATCATGCAAGACACTCCAAGCAAAACACATATCATGTGGTGAATAAAAATATAGCTCCAAGTAAAGTTACCGATGGAAGTAGACGAAAGAGGGGATGCCTTCCGGAGGCATCCCCAAGCTTTGGCTTTTTGGTGTCCTTAGATTATCTTGGGGTGCCATGGGCATCCCCAAGCTTAGGGTCTAGCCACTCCTTGTTGTTGGAAATATGCCCTAGAGGCAATAATAAATTGGTTATTATTATATTTCCTTGTTCATGATAATCGTTTATTATCCATGCTAGAATTGTATTGATAGGAAACTCAGATACATGTGTGGATACATAGACAACACCATGTCCCTAGTAAGCCTCTAGTTGACTAGCTCGTTGATCAATAGATGGTTACGGTTTCCTGACCATGGACATTGGATGTCATTGATAACGGGATCACATCATTAGGAGAATGATGTGATGGACGAGACCCAATCCTAAGCCTAGCACAAGCTCGTGTAGTTCGTTTGCTCAGAGCTTTTCTAATGTCAAGTATCAGTTCCTTAGACGATGAGATTGTGCAAATCCCGGATACCGTAGGAATGCTTTGGGTGTACCAAACGTCACAACGTAACTGGGTGGCTATAAAGGTGCACTATAGGTATCTCCGAAAGTGTCTGTTGGGTTGGCACGAATCGAGACTGGGATTTGTCACTTCGTGTAAACGGAGAGGTATCTCTGGGCCCACTCGGTAGGACATCATCATAATGTGCACAATGTGACCAAGGAGTTGATCACGGATGATGTGAGTTACAGAACGAGTAAAGAGACTTGCCGGTAACGAGATTGAAGAAGGTATAGGGATACCGACGATCGAATCTCGGGCAAGTAACATACCAATAGACAAAGGGAATTGTATACGGGATTGATTGAATCCCCGACATCGTGGTTCATCCGATGAGATCATCGTGGAACATGTGGGAGCCAACATGGGTATCCAGATCCCGCTGTTGGTTATTGGCCGGAGAACGTCTCGGTCATGTCTGCATGGTTCCCGAACCCGTAGGGTCTACACACTTAAGGTTCGATGATGCTAGGGTTATAGGGAAAGTATGTACGTGGTTACCGAATGTTGTTCGGAGTCCCGGATGAGAACCCGGACGTCACGAGGAGTTCCGGAATGGTCCGGAGGTAAAGATTTATATATGGGAAGTCCTGTTTTGGTCACCGGAAAAGTTTCGGGTGTTATCGGTAATGTACCGGGACCACCGGGAGGGTCCCGGGGGTCCACCAAGTGGGGCCACCAGCCCCAGAAGGCTGCGTGGGCCAAGTGTGGGAGGGGACCAGCCCCAGGTGGGCTGGTGCGCCCCCCCACCAAGGTCCAAGGCGCATGGGAGAGTGGGAGGGGGCAAACCCTAGGTCCAGATGGGCCTTAAGGCCCACCCTAGTGCCCCCCCTTCTCCTCCCCTTGGCCGCCCCCCTAGATGGGATCTAGGGCTGGCCGCCACCCCTTGGGGTGGGAACCCTAGAGGGGGCGCAGCCCCCTCCCCCCCTATATATAGTTGAGGTTTGGGGCTGCCCAAGACACGAGAACGTCTCTCTTTCGGCGCAGTCCTACCCCTCTCCCTCCTCCTCCTCTCCCGCGGTGCTTGGCGAAGCCCTGCGGGATTGCCACGCTCCTCCATCACCACCACGCCGTCGTGCTGCTGCTGGATGGAGTCTTCCCCAACCTCTCCCTCTCTCCTTGCTGGATCAAGGCGTGGGAGACGTCACCGGGCTGCACGTGTGTTGAACACGGAGGCACCGTTCTTCGGTGCTTAGATCGGAATCAACCGCGATCTGAATCGCTACGAGTACGACTCCCTCATCCGCGTTCTTGCAACGCTTCCGCATCGCGATCTACAAGGGTATGTAGATGCACTCCCCTTCCCCTCGTTGCTAGATTACTCCATAGATTGATCTTGGTGGTGCGTAGAAAATTTTGAATTTCTGCTACGTTCCCCAAGAGTGGCATCATGAGCTAGGTCTATGCGTAGTTTCTATGCACGAGTAGAACACAAAGTAGTTGTGGGCGTAGATGTTGCCAATTCTTCTTGCCGCTACTAGTCTTATCTTGTTTCGGCGGCATTGTGGGATGAAGCGGCCCGGACCGACTTTACACCTACGCTTACGTGAGACAGGTTCCACCGACTGACATGCACTAGTTGCATAAGGTGGCTAGCGGGTGTCTGTCTCTCCCACTTTAGTTGGAACGGATTCGATGAAAAGGGTCCTTATGAAGGGTAAATAGAAATTGGCATATCACGTTGTGGTTTTACGTAGGTAAGAAACGTTCTTGCTAGAAACCTATACAAGCCACGTAAAAACTTGCAACAACAATTAGAGGACGTCTAACTTGTTTTTGCAGCATGTGCTATGTGATGTGATATGGCCAGAAGATGTGATGAATGATATATGTGATGTATGAGATTGATCATATTCTTGTAATAGGAATCACGACTTGCATGTCGGTGAGTATGACAACCGGCAGGAGCCATAGGAGTTGTCTTTATTTTTTGTATGACCTGCGTGTCATTGAATAACGCCATGTAAATTACTTTACTTTATTGCTAAGAGCGTTAGCCATAGAAGTAGAAATAATCGTTGGCGTGACAACTTCATGAAGACACAATGATGGAGATCATGATGATGGAGATCATGGTGTCATGCCGGTGACAAAGATGATCATGGTGCCCCGAAGATGGAGATCAAAGGAGCAAAATGATATTGGCCATATCATGCAACTATTTGATTGCATGTGATGTTTATCATGTTATGCATCTTATTTGCTTAGAACGACGGTAGTAAGTAAGATGATCCCTTATAATAATTTCAAGAAAGTGTTCCCCCTAACTGTGCACCGTTGCGAAGGTTCGTTGTTTCGAAGCACCACGTGATGATCGGGTGTGATAGATTCTAACGTTCGAATACAACGGGTGTTGACGAGCCTAGCATGTACAGACATGGCCTCGGAACACATGCGAAACACTTAGGTTGACTTGACGAGCCTAGCATGTACAGACATGGCCTCGGAACACAAGAGACCGAAAGGTCGAACATGAGTCGTATAGTAGATACGATCAACATGGAGATGTTCACCGATGATGACTAGTCCGTCTCACGTGATGATCGGACACGGCCTAGTTTGACTCGGATCATGTATCACTTAGATGACTAGAGGGATGTCTATCTGAGTGGGAGTTCAATAATCAGATGAACTTCATTATCATGAACATAGTCAAAATGTCTTTGCAAATTATGTCATAGCTTACGCTTTAGTTCTACTATTTAAGATATGTTCCTAGAGAAAATTTAGTTGAAAGTTGGTAGTAGCAATTATGCGGACTGGGTCCGTAAACTGAGGATTGTCCTCATTGCTGCACAGAAGGCTTATGTCCTTGATGCTCGGTGTGCTGAACCTCAGCGTCGTCTGTAGATGTTGTGAAACATCTGACATACACGTTTTGATGACTACGTGATAGTTCAGTGCGTAATGCTAACGGTTTAGAATTGTGGCACCAAAGACGGTTTTTGAAATGTCGCAGAACATATGAGATGTTCCGAAGACTGAAATTGGGATTTCGGACTAGTGCCCACGTCAAGAGGTATGAGACCTCTGACAAGTTTCTTAAGCCTGTAAACTAAGGGAGAAAAGCTCAATCGTTGAGCATGTGCTCAGATTGTCTGAATACTACAATCACTTGAATCGAGTGGGAGTTAATCTTCCAGATGAGATAGTGATGGTTCTCCATAATCACTGCCACCAAGCTATTAGAGCTTCGTGATGAACTATAAATATCAAGGATAGATGATGATCCTTGAGCAACTCGCGATGTTTGACACCGCGAAAGTAGAAATCAAGAAGGAGCATCAATTGTTGATGGTTAGTAAAACCACTAGTTTCTAGAAGGGCAAGGGCAAAAGGGATACTTCGTGAAACAGCAAATCATTTACTGCTCTAGTGAAGAATCCCAAGGTTGAACCCAAACCCAAGACTAAGTGCTTCTGTAATGAGGGGAACGGTCACTGAAGCAAAACTACCCTAGACACTTGGTAGATGAGAAGGCAGGCAAGGTCGACAGAAGTATATTGGATATACATTATATGAATGTGTACTTTACTAGTACTCCTAGCAGCACCAGGGTATTAGATACCGGTTCGGTTGCTAAGTGTTAGTAACTCGAAATAAAAGCTGCGGAATAAACGGAGACTAGCTAAAGGTGAGATGACGATATGTGTTGGAAGTGTTTCCAAGGTTGATGTGATCAAGCATCGCATGCTCCCTCTACCATCGAGATTGGTGTTAAACCCAAATAATTGTTATTTGGAGTTTGCGTTGAGCATAAACATGATTGGATTATGTTTATCGCAATATGGTTATTCATTTAAGGAGAATAATGGTTACTCTGTTTATTTGAATAATACCTTCAATGGTCTTGCACCTAAAATGAATCTCGATCGTAGTGATACACATGTTCATGCCAAAAGATATAAGATAGTAATGATAGTACCACATACTTGTGGCTCTGCCACTTGAGTCATATTGGTATAGAACGCATGAAGAAGCTCCATGTAGATGGATCTTTGGACTCACTCATTTTTGAAAAGATTGAGACATGCGAACCATGTCTATTGGTATATATGCATGAAGAAACTCCATGCAGATGGATCGTTTGGACTCACTTGATTTTGAATCACTTGAGACATGCAAATCATACCACATGGGCAAGATGACTGAAAGGCCTCGTTTTCAGTAAGATGGAACAAGAGAGCAACTTATTGGAAGTAATACATTTTGATGTATGCAGTCCAATGAGTGCTGAGGCATGCAGTGGATATCGTTATGTTCTTACTTCACAGATGATTTGAGTAGATGCTGAGTGTATTTACTTGATGAAACACAAGTCTGAATTATTGAAAGGTTCAAGTAATTTCAGAGTGAAGTTGAAGATCGTCGTGACAAGAGGATAAAATGTCTGTGATATGATCATAGAGATGAGTATCTGAGTTACGAGTTTGGCACACAATTAAGACAATGTGGAAAGTGTTTCACAATTAATACCGCCTGGAACACCACAGTGTAATGGTGTGTCCGAACATCATAACTGCACCCTATTGGATATGGTGCATACCATGATGTCTCTTATCGAATTACCACTATCGTTTATGGGTTAGGCATTAGAGACAACCGCATTCACTTTAAGGGGCACCACGCAATTCCGTTGAGACGACACCGTTTAGAGAAACCTAAGTTGTCATTTCTTAAAAGTTTGGGGCTGCGATGCTTATGTGAAAAAGTTTCAGGCTGATAAGCTCGAACCCAAAACGGATAAATGCATCTTCATAGAATACCCAAAACAGTTGGGTATACCTCCTATTTCAGATCTGGAAGCAAAAGTAATTGCTTCTAGAAACGAGTCCTTTCTCGAGGAAAAGTTTCTCTCGAAAGAATTGAGTGGGAGGATGGTGGAGACTTGATAAGGTTATTGAACCGTCACTTCAAGTAGTGTGTAGCAGGGCACAGGAAGTTGTTCCTGTGGCACCTACACCAATTGAAGTGGAAGCTTATGATAGTGATCATGAAACTTCGGATCAAGTCACTACCAAACCTCGTAGGACGACGAGGATGCGTAATACTTCAGAGTAGTACGTGATCCTGTCTTGGAAGTCATGTTGTTGGACAACGATGAACCTATGAGCTATGGAGAAGCGATGGTGGGCCCATATTCCGACAAATGGTTAGAAGCCATGAAATCCGAGATAAATGGATCTTTAAGAAGAAGGCGAACGTGGACGGTAAGGTTACCGTCTATGAAGCTCGACTTGTGGCAAAGAGTATTTTCACAAGTTCAAGGAGTTGACTACGATGAGATTTTCTCATCCGTGGCGATGCTTAAGTCCATCGGAATCATGTTAGCATTAGCTGCATTTATGAAATCTGGCAGATGGATGTCAAAACAACTTTCCTTACCAGTTTTCGTAAGGAAAGGTTGTATGTGATACAATCAGAAAGGTTTTGTCGATCCTAAGGATGCTAAAAGGTATGCTAGCTCCAGCGATCCTTCCATGGACTAGAGCAAGCATCTCGGAGTCAGAATATACGCTTTGATGGAGTGATCAAAGATTTTGGGTTTATACAAAGTTTATGAGAAACTTGTATTTCCAAAGAAGTGAGTGGGAGCGCTACAACATTTCTGATAAGTATATGTGAATGACATATTGTTGATCCGAAATGATGTAAAAAATTTCTGGAAAGCATCCAGGGTTGTTTGAAAGGAGTTTTTCAAAGGAAGACCTGGATAAAGCTGCTTACATATTGGGCATCGAGATCTATAGAGATAGATCAAGACGCCCGATGATACTTTCAAAGAACGCACACCATGACATGATTTTGAAAGAGTTCAAAATAGATCAGCAAAGAAGGAGTTCTTGGCTGTGTTACAAGGTGTGAGTATTGAGTAAGACTCAAGACCTGACCACAGCAGAAGAGAGAGAAAGGACGAAGGTCGTCCCCTATGCTTTAGACATAGGCTCTACAGTATGCTATGCTGTGTACCGCACATGAAGTGTGCCTTGCCATGAGTTGGTCAAGGGGTACAATAGTGATCCGGGAATGGATCACGTGACAGCGGTCGAACTTATCCTTAGTATCTAGTGGAGTAAGGAATTTTCTCGATTATGGAGGTGAAAAGGGGTTCGTCGTAAAGGGTTACGTCGATGCGAACTTTGACACTAATCCGGATGACTCTGAGTAGTAAACCGGATTCGTATAGTAGAGCAGTTATTTGAAATGGCTCCAAATAGCGCGTGGTAGCATCCACAAGATGACATAGATATTCGTAAAGCACACACGGATCTGAAAGGTTCAGACCCGTTGACTAATAACCTCTCTCACAAGCATAACATGATCAAACCAGAACTCATTGAGTGTTAATCACATAGAGATGTGAACTAGATTGTTGACTCTAGTAAACTCTTTGGATGTTGGTCACATGGTGATGTGACCTATGAGTGTTAATCACATGGTGATGTGGACTAGATTATTGACTCTAGTGCAAGTGGGAGACTGTTGGAAATATGCCCTAGAGGCAATAATAAATTGGTTATTATTATATTTCCTTGTTCATGATAATCGTTTATTATCCATGCTAGAATTGTATTGATAGGAAACTCAGATACATGTGTGGATACATAGACAACACCATGTCCCTAGTAAGCCTCTAGTTGACTAGCTTGTTGATCAATAGATGGTTACGGTTTCCTGACCATGGACATTGGATGTCGTTGATAACGGGATCACATCATTAGGAGAATGATGTGATGGACGAGACCCAATCCTAAGCCTAGCACAAGCTCGTGTAGTTCGTTTGCTCAGAGCTTTTCTAATGTCAAGTATCAGTTCCTTAGACGATGAGATTGTGCAAATCCCGGATACCGTAGGAATGCTTTGGGTGTACCAAACGTCACAACGTAACTGGGTGGCTATAAAGGTGCACTATAGGTATCTCCGAAAGTGTCTGTTGGGTTGGCACGAATCGAGACTGGGATTTGTCACTCCGTGTAAACGGAGAGGTATCTCTGGGCCCACTCGGTAGGACATCATCATAATGTGCACAATGTGACCAAGGAGTTGATCACGGGATGATGTGAGTTACGGAACGAGTAAAGAGACTTGCCGGTTACGACATTGAACAACGTGTAGGGATACCGACGATCGAATCTTGGGCAAGTAACATACCGATAGACAAAGGGAATTGTATACGGGATTGATTGAATCCCCGACATCGTGGTTCATCCGATGAGATCATCGTGGAACATGTGGGAGCCAACATGGGTATCCAGATCCCGCTGTTGGTTATTGGCTGGAGAACGTCTCGGTCATGTCTGCATGGTTCCCGAACCCGTAGGGTCTACACACTTAAGGTTCGATGACGCTAGGGTTATAGGGAAAGTATGTACATGGTTACCGAATGTTGTTCGGAGTCCCGGATGAGATCCCGGACGTCACGAGGAGTTCCGGAATGGTCCGGAGGTAAAGATTTATATCTGGGAAGTCCTGTTTTGGTCACCGGAAAAGTTTCGTGTGTTATCGGTAATGTACCGGGACCAACGGGAGGGTCCCGGGAGTCCACCAAGTGGGGCCACCAGCCCCAGAAGGCTGCGTGGGCCAAGTGTGCGAGGGGACCAGCCCCAGGTGGGCTGGTGCGCCCCCCCCCCAAGGCCCAAGGCGCATGGGAGAGTGGGAGGGGGCAAACCCTAGGTCCAGATGGGCCTTAAGGCCCACCCTAGTGGCCCCCCCTTCTCCTCCCCTTGGCCGCCCCCCTAGATGGGATCTAGGGCTGGCCGCCACCCCTTGGGGTGGGAACCCTAGAGGGGGCGCAGCCCCCTCCCCCCTATATATAGTTGAGGTTTGGGGCTGCCCAAGACACGAGAACGTCTCTCTTTCGGCGCAGTCCTTCCCCTCTCCCTCCTCCTCCTCTCCCGCGGTGCTTGGCGAAGCCCTGCGGGATTGCCACGCTCCTCCATCACCACCACGCCGTCGTGCTGCTGCTGGATGGAGTCTTCCCCAACCTCTCCCTCTCTCCTTGCTGGATCAAGGCGTGGGATACGTCACCGGGCTGCACGTGTGTTGAACGCGGAGGCACCGTTCTTCGGTGCTTAGATCAGAATCAACCGCGATCTGAATCGCTACGAGTACGACTCCCTCATCCGCGTTCTTGCAACGCTTCCGCATCGCGATCTACAAGGGTATGTAGATGCACTCCCCTTCCCCTCGTTGCTAGATTACTCCATAGATTGATCTTGGTGATGCGTAGAAAATTTTGAATTTCTGCTACGTTCCCCAACACTTGTTCCATAATCCATCAAATCTTTTACCCAAAACTTGAAAACTTCACAACACAAAACTTAACAGAAAATCTCGTGAGCTCCGTTAGCGAAAGAAAACAAAACACCACTTCAAGGTACTGTAATGAACTCATTATTTATTTATATTGGTGTTAAACCTACTGTATTACAACTTCTCTATGGTTTATAAACTATTTTACTAGCCATAGATTCATCAAAATAAGCAAACAACACGCGAAAAACAGAATCTGTCAAAAACAGAACAGTCTGTAGTAATCTGTAACTAACGCAAACTTCTGGAACTCCAAAAATTCAGCCAAAATAGCACGACCTAGAAAATTTGTTTATTGATGAGCAGCAATTGGAATCAATATTGTATCATGTTCTGGTGATTTTTAACAATTATTTTCGTGAACAGAAAGTTTCTGGAATTTTCAGCAAGATCAAATAACTATCATCCAAGAAGATCCTGTAGGTTAAACTTGGCACAAACACTAATTAAAACATAAAAAACAAATCTAACCAGAGGCTAGATCAAACATTTATTCCTAAACTGAAGCAAAAAGTAAGAAAACTAAAAATAAAATTGGGTTGCCTCCCAACAAGCTCTATCGTTTAACGCCCCTTGCTAGGCATATATAATTTTAATGATGCTCACAAGAAAGATAGCAATTGAAACATAAAGAGAGCATCATATAGCATGTGAGAAACACATCTAAGTCTAACATACTTCCTATGCATAGGCATTTTATAGGCAAACAAATTATCATGGCAAGCAAAAACTAGCATATGCAAGGAAGAGGAAAGAAACGATAGCAATCTCAACCTGAAGAGAGGTAATTTAGTAACATGAAAATTTCTACAACCATATTTTCCTCTCTCATAATAATTACATGTAGGATCATAAGCAAATTCAACAAAATAGCTATCACATAACATATTCTCAACACGATCCACATGCATGCGAAGTTGACACTCTTCGAAAATAGTGGGATTAACATTAACTAAAGTCATGACCTCTCCAAACCCACTTTTATCAAAAATTTCATAAGATTGAACATTCTCCAAATATGTGGAATCTAAAGTTGACACTCTTCCAAGCCCACTTTCAATATTATTGCAAAAATTATAATCAATCTCATATTCATCATGGGGCTTAAATAAATTTTCAAGATCAAAAGAAGAATTACCCCAATCATGATCATTGCAACAAGTGGAGGACATAGCAAAACTAGCATCCCCAAGCTTAGGGTTTTGCATATTATTAGCAAAATTTACATCAATAGAATTTATAATAAAATCATTGCAATCATGCTTTTCCAAAGATCTATCGTGAATCGCTTCATAAAGTACTTCATCACAATTTTTAGATTCACGAATTTCAAGCAAAACCTCATAAAGATAATCTAGTGCACTCAACTCACTAGCAATAGGTTCATCATAATTGGATCTCTTAAAGAGATTAGCAAGTGGATGAGGATCCATAAACTCTTAGCAAGCGAATATGCAAGCAAAAATAAGGCACATGGTAACACAAGATTGAATAGAGGAAGGGCGAATAAAACGGCAAGGGTGAAGTGGGGGAGAGGAAAACGGGAGGCAAATGGCAAATAATGTAACGCGGGAGATAAGGGTTTGTGATGGGTACTTGGTATGTTGACTTTTGCGTAGACTCCCCGGCAACGGCGCCAGAAATGGCTCGTTGTTGGCAGTCCAAATCTTCACTTGACCTTGTGTAAGCCTCCCCGGCAACGGCGCCAGAAATGGCTCGTTGTCGGGAGTCCAAATCTTGACTTGACCTTGCGTAAGCTTCCCGGAACCAGCGCCAGAAATCCTTCTTGCTACCTCTTGAGCAGTGCGTTGGTTTTCCCTTGAAGAGGAAAGGGTGATGCAGTAAAGCAGCGTAAGTATTTCCCTCAGTTTTTGAGAACCAAGGTATCAATCCAGTAGGAGGCCACGCACGAGTACCTCGCACCTACACAAACAAATAAAATCCTCACAACCAACGCAATAAAGGGGTTGTCAATCCCTTCACGGTCATTTACGAAAGTGAGATCTGATAGATATGATAAGATAATATTTTTGGTATTTTTATGATAAAGATGCAAAGTAAAATAAAAGGCAATAAAAATAGCTAATTGTTGGAAGATTAATATGATGGAAAATAGACCCGGGGTCCATAGGTTTCACTAGTGGCTTCTCTCGAGAGCATAAGTATTACGGTGGGTAAACAAATTACTGTTGAGCAATTGACAGAATTGAGCATAGTTATGAGAATATCTAGGTATGATCATGTATATAGGCATCACGTCCGCGACAAGTAGACCGACTCCTGCCTGCATCTACTACTATTACTCCACACATCGACCGCTATCCAGCATGATCAAGAGTATTAAGTTCAAAAGAATAGAGTAACGCTTTAAGTAAGATGCCATGATGTAGAGGGATAAACTCATGCAATATGAAATAATCCCCATCTTGTTATCCTCGATGGCAACAATACAATACGTGCCTTGCTGCCCCTACTGTCACTGGGAAAGGACACCGCAAGATTGAACCCAAAGCTAAGCACTTCTCCCATTGCAAGAAAGATCAATCTAGTAGGCCAAACCAAACTGATAATTCGAAGAGACTTGCAAAGATAACCAATCATACATAAAAGAATTCAGAGGAGATTCAAATATTGTTCATAGATAAACTTGATCATAAACCCACAATTCATCGGTCTCAACAAACACACCGCAAAAGAAGATTACATCGAATAGATCTCCACAAGAGAGGGGGAGAACATTGTATTGAGATCCAAAAAGAGAGAAGAAACCATCTAGCTAATAACTATGGACCCGAAGGTCTGAGGTAAACTACTCACACATCATCGGAGAGGCTATGGTGTTGATGTAGAAGCCCTCCGTGATCGATGCCCCCTCCGGCGGAGCTCCGTAAAAGGCCCCAAGATGGGATCTCACTGGTACAAAAGGTTGCGGCGGTGGAATTAGGTTTTTGGCTCCGTATCTGGTAGTTTGCGGGTACGTAGGTATATATAGGAGGAAGAAGTACGTAGGTGGAGCAACGTGGGCCCCATGAGGGTGGAGGGTGCGTATGGGGGGGTAGGCGCGCCCCCTACCTCGTGCCTTCCTGGTTGCTTTCTTGACGTAGGGTCCAAGTCCTCTGGATCACATTCGTTCCAAAAATCACGTTCCCGAAGGTTTCATTCCTTTTGGACTGTGTTTGATATTCTTTTTCTGCAAAACTCTGAAATAGGCAAAAAACAGCAATTCTGGGCTGGGCCTCCGGTTAATAAGTTAGTCCCAAAAATAATATAAAAGTGTATAATAAAGCCCAATAATGTCCAAAACAGAATATAATATAGCATGGAACAATCAAAAATTATATATACGTTGGAGACGTATCAGGCTGCCGTGTTTCGTACTCTTCCAGTCCACTGTGGAGATGATTGGTTGATTTTATATCGCTGAATAATATAAAATATTATGAGTGCAGACGCTCCACCCCGAGGTTCCTTGCTCCTTCTCGGTCGTCAGGAATCTATGTTCTTCCACTCTATTTTTTTACGTGAGCTTTGTTCATCCTTTTGCCAACACGCCACACATCTAGCATCAAGGTGCACGTGTCATGCAAGGATCGTTCCAATGTATATGAAGAACACGTGGGACTGGAACTACGAGACGGACATGTACCCAGGAGTGGACGTGCGAACCTGTGTAACGTAGCGCAGTAAGTGAAGTAGAAAGGCACAAATAGTATGAACATGCGTGGCATATAGGCATTTGTCTCTTGCTACCACTAAATGTTGTAGTGCAATGCCCGGTGATGTTATGGAGTACGTGACTAAGTACTCTACTACTACTATATTAATTGGAGGCACATATTAGGTTTTATAATTGTTTACGTGTATGCCCCGAGACCTTCCAACTAGACGTGTCTTTCTCTCCGGGTCGCACTTTGTATCATTCATACCACTAGTACAGTAGTACTACTACGTGTGGTCTCCGACCCAGAAGTGGAGACGCTCTACCACGATGTTCATGTCCCACTCCTTTCGCTGAAGTGTGCGACATCCAGCACGTCCCGTGTGTTTGGCACTCCTTCGTCGTAAGAGTTGAAACGCTAGCATTCATTAGAAATAAAAATAAATATAAATCACCAGTGATACTATACCACGCGGTTTCCTTGCTCCTCGATATCGGAAAGAATACTTCCGCTCGCCGACATGTGGGACGTCGACCGTCCTGGTCCACTTGCCATGCCCGTAGAACTCCAAGGGAGACTCACCCCGGTCGTCGCGCCGTAGTAATTACTAATGAGCCATCAAATCACAGGCCCAACCTTACCCACTGTGAAGTTGCTCGGACGAAGGAACCATCATGACTTTGAATTCTGCTTCTTGAAGAAAACAACTGTACCAGCAGTACTGCTAGCTACAGTAGTTACTCCAGCAGAGGCCTCCTTTGGTTCATAGGATAGGAATTTTATAGGAATATGAAAATCATAGGAAGTGAGATGACATGCATCTCAATTCCTATAGAGAAAGATATGCCATTTGATGCATAGGATAGGAATTTTTCCATTGAGTCTAGGCTAATGTACTGGTAATTTGCTCTAAAAACTACAGTAGTAACTAGTAGTACTATTACATGCTCGTAATTAATTAAACAAACGTACGAGCGACATAGACACACGCACTAACTACTAGTACTACTACTTGTCACATGCTGGCCAGACGCCGTCGTTCTCCTTCCTGGCTTTGTCGGCGACACCCTACCGTGCTTGGATCTCCGATGACCTCTCCGCAGCAGCGCGTGCGTCCTCTTCTTTCTTGCGGTGGCGGGCCTCTCTTTTCTTGAGTGCTTTCTGACTTTTCCGCTCCCTCTGTGCGGCTTTGGCCGCCTCTTGCTCTACCGCCCATTCGGCCTTGGCAGCTTCAAATTCCGCCCACATAGGTGTGAGGTCGCGAGCCGCGATGAACTCGGCACGGCGGGATGCCACCGCTTGCCTACCATTCTGTGTGCGGTCGTGGGCGGCGAGGAACTCGGCGCGGCAGGATGCCATCGCTTCCTTACCGGTTAGTGTGCGGCACAGTGGCATGAACGACGCTTGGTGACAGCTCTGGGGTGGAGTGGTCAGACAACCATAAAGTGCATTGGTTAGTCAAGAGCTCAAGGACAGAAGACGAAGGAAATTTGGATTCCCCTTCAATCCTGGTCATTTATTACCGAGTAAAATGCATTGGCGGTCATTGAACTTGTCTTGATAGCTCACTTTGATCATTGTATACGAGATATGGTGATTATACGGTCACTGGCTCAGCGTATAGCTCCGTATTTGTCTGGTTGACCAGTCAAATAGTCCGCATGTGCCTCATCAGCTCGTGTTCTTTATCTATCTATCTATGCGGGCCTACCTGTCAGTGGAGAAAGAAATAAAAACCAAAATTATGCGTATGTGACATCAGTGTTTAGACGTTTGCTGGAGGCCTCCGCGAACACCGAGCATGTATTCACCTGGCTCAACACCAACGGTCATACTCGTGACTCGGCGCCTTGCTCATGTATATCGTCCATCACAACGATAATCTATAAAACAGCCTAGCTAGAGAGGGTACTATGGTGCGGAGTATGTACTATCGTGAGCAACCGATCATAGTGCCACTACACACGAGTGTGTGTCTGATCGATTCGTCCATTATTCGTAAGTTATGTATGGTTGTGTGGTGTCTAATGGTGGTCGTCGAATGCTAGCTGGCGACAAGAGCGGTTGCATGGACGCCTGGTTGTCAATACGTGCTGCATACGCTTCAAAGGCTCGTCATCCATGAGTTCACATTTTACCACCACGCCAGCGTCTGACCGCCCTGGCCTACCGAAACCCCTTCCATCGCTAGCACGCGCTTCCCGCCTGAAACGATCACCGTCTCACCAGAACGTCAATGCCGCATTCACCGGCCTTAACTATAGGTGCAGTTGGTGTGTCACTGACATCCGGGCCTGATACCCGTTGGGCCCACATGTCAGTGAGACAAAGCACCTGTGGTTAAGTCACTGAAGCAGCGTCCGCATTCACACTCGACGCGACCTCTCACTGGCGCTGGCATTGCAGAAGCGCGACGGCCGAGAGAGCACCACCCGCGCGGCATCCCGGTGCAAGCGACTGCTCTGCGTTACACCACGGCTACCGACGAACCTACTCCGGTGCCAGCCGTCCATCCGTCTGCCACGGCTCATTGCCATTTGCCCGCTATATTAACTTGAGCCCCAGCTCCCAGCCATAGCCAAAGACCCACACTCATTCTCCTCCAGTCCCTTCCTTTTGTTGGCACCACTCCAACCATGGCCTCCGGGCACTCCAAAGCTCTCTTGGACGTACTATCGCAGGAGCAGACGAAGGACATCGGTGGCTCCGCTCCGGGCGCGCTCCAAATCTCTCTTGGACGTACTCTCGCAGGAGCAGACGAAGGAGATCGCCGGCTCCCCCCCGGCCGCCCTCCGCCGCCACGACCACGAAGCTGGCGCGCGGGCGCAGCCGGCAGCAAGGAAGAGTAGTACACGGTAGGTCGCCACCGCTTTGGTCCCAGGAAGGCCACCGCTCCTCCACTCAGTCGACGCCAAGCTTGGTGGGATAAAAGTCGGCGGCCGATTAGCCGCTTGATGGCGACGTGGAGGCGGAAATCTACATAACCTTGTGCTCCGGAGGAGGAGGTTATCGAGGCGGATAAGGAGGAGGCAAAGGCAATGGCCGGCTTTCTCGGGTTCAGGGCCGGACATGGTGGTCGGGGCCCGGCGATCGTTTAGATTAGGTTTACAGTAGGTTTTAGTACGGTTTGTGCGAAATATGTAATGAATTTTGTCCAGTTTATAGGAAAAGTTCTCGAAATGTAATGAATTTCATCCGGTCAATTTGAAATTTGCTTTGTTTGCACGAATTTCGTCCGGTTAGTTCATATAGTTGTCGAAAGGTATGCGGGCAGCATTGGATGGCATCCACCAGTGTCCTCGGACAGATGCCGGTGTAAATTTGAGGGCCAGCGCTGGAGATGCCCTAACTATCATGCTATAATCGCTAGCAGTGCTCCATTATTTCGCAGGGAACAGTTATCCCTCGATCAAAATCAGATCCGCCGTGTTTCACACTCCTCCCACGTAAGAGTGTAGACTCTTGCTTACATAAAAATGGAGCAAGTGGACGGCACTGTAGCACGTCATATCACTCAAACTAGCCCGCCTAACGTGCGGGAAAGCACCACCCTCGTCATTTTGTTCTGGATTTCTATCAATCGATCGCACGAAAATGTTACGCTTTGCAAGTTCAAAAGGAAAAGGCGGCACACTTACAACTCGTATGCGTCGCGTTCACGTCTCACCCCCGACAGTCCGGCTCGCACGCCGCTCACCAGAGGGGACACGCGTTGTCTTGCATTTTCACTGACATGTGGGACTGCAATTGAATAAACCGTCGATAGCCGAAATCTAATCGCTTGGTGGGCGTCGGCTGAGAGGAGAGAGACGGGGGAGGGAGAAGAGATCGCCCGCCCGCCGTGCACGGACTCGAAGAAATATGTGGTGATAATGTGAGGTGGGCCATGCGGGAGTCCGCACCGCTTCCAAGCCCGCTTCTTATCGCCCTGGCCCACCAGAACCCCTCCCCCACCCCACCACCTCCCCACGCGCGCTCCCCCCTCAGAGGCCAGCTGCCCACATTCATAGCAAGTACTACCAGTAAAATTCTGGGCTATAAAGGGCATGTACAATGGTTGATAAGATAGTCTTATCATAAGTCTTGCATGTAATTTAGAGATGACAAAAGAACATGTGTACAATGGATCATCACTTAGCCTTATCTTCAATAACTAGTTATTCCTAAAAACATGGTGAAACATATTGTGCTAAGAGATCATCTCTTGTCTTCTCGACAAGCCCGCTTATGTGGAGGAGAGAGAGGCATTGACAAAGTCAAGGAGTGGGATCTGCAGGAGCTCATCTCTACACGTGCTCCTAGGTATAAAAAACTAATTCTAAAAAAAGAGGCATAAAAAAATTGTGTCTAAAAAAAGAAAGGTAAAAAACATTTGAGAGGAAATAGATAGAGAGAAAGTGAGAAAAGGTTGTAACCTTATAGTCAACACTATGGTAGTATTACATGAGGAAGGAGGGAGTGGTGCACATGCCAAGTTCACTGGGCTGCCGTGTTTCACACTCCTCCGTCGTAACAGTGGAGACAATAGGTTTCATCAAAAATAAACAATGAATACTCGTTGCTCGTCCACTATGTCAGAAAGAATACTTTCATTCGCCGACATGTGGGACGTCGACCATCTTGGTCCACCTGCCATGCACAAAATTATCCTGGTCCTCCCCGGTCGTAGCGCAGGCTCAACCTTTCCCACTGTAAGTTAGTTGGACGAAGGAACCATCATGACTTCGTTGAATTCCGCTTCTTCAAGAAAACTTACTCTACCCGCAGTACTGCTACCACACGCGAAGACTGGACGGCACTGTACCAGGTCATATCACTAAAACCCACTAGGCCAAACTAACCCGCCTAGGATCTGTACTCCCTCCGTTTCAAAGTTAGTCGTACAAAGTTGACTCATCTATTTTGAAACGGAGGGACGTCTCTGTACTGCTATGATTTTGTGTTGTACGTCTCTGTACTTTTGCTACGATTTTCCTAACCTATGAACCAAATGAGGCTTGAATGTATCTGTGTCGACTATTGTCTGATCGATCGCTAAGCCTACAATTTTAGGAGCTTGGGCAATTGGCCGATCGACGACGGATCAGTATAAGCGTACCATGAGCTCATCAGCCCCAACATTTCTCTTCGGTGAGTGTTTTGCAAGTACTATAGCTCGTACAGTAGCTAGCCTACTAACACCAAGAATCATGAAATAAGCCCTGCTGATATGATAAACAGTTCAAACTTACATCTAAGTGTGCCATATATTACATCAAAAGCTGGTGAGGATACATCTGTTTCCATAACTCGGAGAGGGTTCGCGTGATTCACTATCAAACAAAAGTAGCAAGTACCGCCCACACAAGACAGTGCACTAGCCCTAAGATGGTTTGATAACACGCATCGTTCTGGTAATTAAACACAGGGCAATGCAAACTACCCTGAAGGATTAGCGCGACCAACTATTTCTTGTCATCGATCTCTCGGGCAATGACCACAGCATGGACAGTGGCATGGGAATCGATCTCTGGGGTGATGTCCACAGGACTGACCGCGACATCGGAATCGATCTCTGGGGCGATGTCCACAGGATGGACAGCGGCATCAGAATCGATCTCCGGAGCGATGCCAACAGGACGGACCGCGACATCGAAAACGATCTCTGTGGCGTTGTCCACAGGACAGGCCGCGACATCGGAATCATCAAGGACGTCCACCGGCACCTGCATAACCCTAACATATTAGCAAGCACATTGCAAATAATCAAAAACCACAACTTTCATTTTTTACCTTGTGCAGCTCACCGGGGGATCCCATCCCTCCGGGGGCCATCTCCTCATCCTCGATGGGGGCCATCACCTTGCCAGGGGAATACTGCTTCTCAACGGTGACTATCTCCTCAAACACGGCCTTGAGCCACGCAAAGGTGGCCATCAGAGTTTCTGGGGTAGGCACGGTGGGGCCCTTGCTGTTCTTCCAACTTTCTTTGAGGAGTTCGTCCGCCAACGTCGTCAACTCTTTGGCCAGTGCTTGTTTCTTAGAGTTCTTTGTCTCCAAGGGTTGGCCCACCAACATGGTCAACTCATTGGTCGGTGCTCGCTTCCTGGAGATCGCTGTCTCCAGTGGGTTGTCCACCGGCAACTCTTTGCCTAGTGCTCCAGGATCCATCAATGAACTGACAAACAAAAAGCAATCGAAAGGAAACCACAATCGCAATGAAAACGGGAAAAGAATAGGCTGTGAGAATCGGTCGGTGCTTCGCAAAAAGAAGATTCTTGGAATGAAAATATAGCAGCATCACTGATTCGCCCACCTTTCCTTCGTCGGTACAGAAGAAAAATGGCAGAAGTGAGTAGCCTAGAGTGAGGTTTTCTTCAAGAAAGGGGAGAAAGGGCTTCAACGAGCGTTCCAGTGAAATGATGGTTGCTTCGTCCAGTCCAACTTCAAGGCCACTTTACCACTGCTGGTAAAGGTGTGGGTTTTGTGATATGACGGCTCATCATGGCCACACCGGGGTGACCGGTGAGTTTCGACTGTAGCACCTCGCTGTGATTTGGTGGATGGCACGCGGGCCCGGATGCTTTGATGTCCCGCATGTAGATAGAGCGGCTAGTCATATAGGAGTGGTCAATATTGTGCACCGCGACCAAGGCGGAGAGGAAAACGAGAAAACTACGTAATTAATGCATGAGTTTAATTAGGGTAGTATCTCAAATGAATGCATGCAGCTACTGTTTGGGTTCGCCGTCCGGCTTAAATAAATGTGCAGCATCAAGTGTACCCGCGGGTGCACAAATTGTAACATACGTGTCTGCTTAAGTGGGCGTCACGTAACTGGTGTGTGTGTGAGAGAGAGAGAGAGATTCTGAGAGACAGAGTGCGTGTGTGAGACTCTACTCTTCGGACATGTATTGAACCTTTTGCATCGGGACATAAGTATAATGGTGTTTACTTTAGCTAGTGATTTACGTGGCCATGTTAACGTGGTTGTGTAAAAAAAATGTCACTTCCTGCTCATGATTTGCGTTATATAATTACAAGCAAGATGCTCATGCATTGCACGGAACATTAATATGCATTTTTTTACAAAACACATGTTGTGATTTACCCATGCAGGAGTAATCCCATGTGTAAAAACTAATGATATTTCGAGAATTTTATAGGAAAACTGGTATCTCGAGTATGTCATTGAAAAAATGAAAGATGAGAGATAAGGTGAGGAGGAGTGGAGCGTGGTGGTGACTGGTGGTCGGAATGGGCGGAGGCATGGGGATGGACGGCGCCGGCAGGCGGCAGCGGCAACCATGTTTGATTGTTCCGGAGACTTTCTTTTTTAATTGCTCAGCAGTGAGGTGTGGGAGATAAGGATGTGGAGAGAGGTGCGGCTATCTTTTGTAAAATTATCATGGTTTGCTTTCTATCCGTCAGATATAGATCAGACAGTCTATATTACAAGATGGCAGGCACACCATCATCGCCAACTCGGTTTTTTATAAGGGTACAAATGATAAGTTTGCTAACTACTAAAGTAAAGTGGAATTTGTCCATGTTATACAAGTAAATTAAGGTGATTGTTTATCATATGGGTAAGGGTGGATGAAGGGTGGTAGGAACAAATGCTCCGCCTAGAGCATGTGTGTGTGAGATGGAGTCTCAGTGTGTGTGTGTGTGTGTGTGTGGGAGAGAGAGAGAGAGATGGAGTCTTAGTGTGTGTGTGCGTGTGTGTGTGATGGAGTCTTACTGTGTGTGTGTGCGTGCGTGTGTGTCTGTGTTTGTGTGTGTGTGTGAGAGAGAGAGAGATGGAGTCTTAGTGTGTGTGTGCGTCTGTGTGTGTGATGGAGTCTTACTGTGTGTGTGTGTGTGCGTCTGTGTGTGTGTTTGTTTGTGTGTGTGTGTGTGTGTGTCGGGGGGTCTTCGGTGGCGGATGTAATTTAAGTGTGCATGGCTTCATCATAGAGAGGTGATGTGTATGGCAGAGGCCACCAACGATGGGGTGCGAGAGAGAAAATGCCCGTAGAGAGGGAAGAGAAGGTGTGTGCGCGTGAGAGTAGTCGACATCGAGAGAACGTGTTTGTTCGAGAGACACCAAGGAAGACCACTATATATCGATGATGCATGTAGGCGGGAATTAAACGAAGGGATGGTCTTATTGGTTTCGGGGATATAGCAGAAGAGTGAGAGGGGGGTAGCTACAGGGAGATTGTTAATTGTGAGTGCGTGTTTTACCCATCCAGGCGGAAGTTATGTGCACACAAGAAGAGAACGATTTGATGTGGCGTTAGGGTTGAGGGTAATTAACTACATATGGAGACAGAGAGACCTTCAACGTGCATTTGTGAGAGGTATACATGTATACGTGGGATGTGTGTGTGTGTGTGCGCGCGCGCATGATCGAGATAAAAGAAAGAAGACATAAGTCATAAGCTAAGATCAACGACATGGGAGAGACGGATCGGTATGGCAATATGCATGCACGCGAGAATGCAGGGAAGAAGGCCCGACAATTGAGCATGTGTTTTTGTCTTTAAGAGATAGTAGCGTGGGCTAGAGCATGCATCTATGGCGTGCAGAGGGAGTGAGGCACAATGATTGTGCAAAAGAGATCAACCTATAAATGAAAGAAGGTTGATGGAGAAACAGATAAATAGAAAGATAAAGATGCTAGCTAGTGTGCGTTAGAGATAGGAGTAGAGTGGATCAGAAGGCTGAGTTATGGGTGTGGGTGTGAGAGAGATGAAGAAAGGGTGCATGTGACTCACATACAAACAAATATCGGAGAGAAATGAGATTCCGAGAGACGAAGTTTTGTGTCTGCGAGAGAGAAAGATATTTCAAAACGAGAGTGATAGCTAGAGAAACATATGAGGGAACGCAAGATATCTCTAGGGAGAGACAGTGTGTGTGTGAGCGACATGCAAGAGAACAGTGGAGAAATATGAGACCCTGGGAGACAGAGTTTGTGTTTGTGTGTGAGAAAGAGATATTTAAGAGGAAGAGTCGTAGGTTCCCATACCTAAGGAGCGAAAGACATCTCTGTATTAGGGGTGTGCGAGTTGCACACAGGGGAATAGTAGAGAGAAATGAGACCCAGGGGGACAAAGTTTTGTGTTTGTGTGAGAGAAAGAGATTCCACATGGAGAATCATAGTTAGAGACACATAGCAGGGAGCGAGATATACTTAGAGAGAGATAGAGTGATGAAGGTCGAGGGAGAGAGTACCGTCAGTGTGTTACAAAGATAAAAGATCATTGTCGACATGCAGGTAGCACGAGAGATACCCGAGAGACGATGAACGCGTATAGGTCTAGAGAGATAGTCCTATATAAGCATGAGTGATAGTTATATGAGACGAATATCTAGATTAAATGGGATTCAAATATTTAAACTGGAGATCACGACATTGATAATATCATAACGCAATTTGGTGTATCAAACATGCATATTCATTTGAATTTCGGGACACGTGTAATGTTATATAGTTTATTAATATTGGTGATCCATAGATTCTTTAATTAGAAACAATGCATGGTTTATATGCAATTAGTGTCTAAACGGGATACACTATATGCTGCGTGTGTGAAACACATTATACATGTTTGAGAAGTAAAAAAACCCGCATGAAACACACATTAATTGGAGACAGTTAGCGAGGAATGCATACATTGGATTTCAACATAAAGTGCTTTCAAATATTTGAAAATCCAAATTGATGGATACAACCTTATGAATCTGAGATCATGCCATTTGTAAACCATATTTATGTATAAAGGGTGTTGTGCTTTTGAAAGTATATATAAAAATTGATGTATATAGAATTTTATTCCAATAAAAAATGGATCCCGCCCGGAAAAAATAGAATACAAACGGGATTCGAATTGAGTTGGCACGGTAAACGTGTACTCTGCAAAATTTGAACGAAGCGGGGAAAGTCGCAGCAACCGCCCGAAACCAAAATCTGCGAGATGGAAATTACTACCGCCTATCCCTGCCACGCAAAGCCTATCTGCTCGATTTCTATAGGTTTCGATAGGGGTAGGTTTGTAATTTCACTCGAACGTGACATAACCGCCTCTCACCCGGATTCATACATGGTGGGCGCCAAAACACAGTGTGTCCTCGGCCGAAATCGACTCCCTCCCCGATTCATACACGGTGGGCGCCAAAAACAAACTCTCGTCGGCAAATATTCGGTGTATGCGAGATTACCGTCCTATCCCCAACCGACTAATATTGCTGCGATGTAGGAAATTTGAAACGGGGGCTAAGTTTGTAAATTTCCTCGCATTTGAGACAAGCGCGCCTTGAAGACATGGTTCCCCCTTCCTCTCCACCTCCATTTCCCCATTCGTACTCCATGGGCGCCAAAACACCCTCTCCACCCCAGCCACCTCCGTCCGCCACCCCATCCACCGCCGTCCTCCTCCACCATGCCGGAGCTGATACCCCGACGCTGTCGTCCATTACAAGAGATCGACCTCTCTCATCCACGGCTTCGGGCCGGGATCCTTGCATCCCGTCCTCTCGCTTCATCCCCGCCGTCGTCCACCTTGCCGGCGCCACTCCTACGACCGTCTCGTCCACCGCGCCCCACCGCCACCGTCTACCCTCCTAGATCTGCTTCCACGCCGCCGACAGCCATCGCTACCGCAGCACCTTCAAATTCTCAGCAGATGCATACATGGCGCCGCACCAGAGGCGATACTCTTGCGTATCTGCTCAACTTATTTATCGCATCAAGAAAATAGATCGCCACTGCTTTACTCTGATTTCTTGTCCATCACTTACTTGCTAGTTGAGAGCAAACATTGGTTGCGAAGTTGCCTTTGTCCGGTTTGCACCTTCAGATCCGCCATGGCACGCTCAACACTATACTCCCAATGCTTATAGTTTTCCCCTTTTATATTCCACACTAGTTAAATCACAGTAGACTAAATTTCAAAATTGGGTCAGTCGATTTTTCAGAGCTCGCCGGAGTTTGCCGGTGCGAACGAAGGGGCTCGGGTGGGGACTTTGGTTGTTGGGGGAGGCAGTGGTGGGGCCTCGCCGAACGAAGAAAACACGACGCGGGTGGGGGCGGGGGTGAGGGGTGGGGGTGGCGGAGGAACACAGGCGGTGGGGGCCAATGGTCCGGCCGGCAGCCCGTGCAGTGTTCTGTATGGGAAGAATTAGAGACGAGGAAGAAGAAGGGTTAGGAGACGTAGGATCTTCATCCAACCGCCTGAAATGGTCGACTAACCCAAATGCAGACATGCCTTTATATTCAGTACCATCATCGTACCTGCTCGTCACTGCTCCTGAATCCATCAAGCTAAACAACGTGCCACTCATAATTCCAAACTTGTTGCTCAAGTACGAATCTGATATGATGCTGATATTACTAAAACAGATAACATTTAATTGGTCAGCTAATGTTCCTACTTTACTTTCGAAAAAGCACGTGCACCACATATAGAGAGACGGCAGGGAGTTGCTTTCTTAATGCGCTCTGGTTCATCATGTGTGGGCACTGCGCAACGAACATTTTATTATCCAAAATCTGCTTGCTCTTCTTTACCATGTTCCTCTTCCGTTCTTCTTTAATAAGTACTCTCTCCGTTCCTAAATACAAGTCTTTGTATAGATTCCACCATGGACTACCTATGGAGCAAAATGAGTGAATCTACACTCTAAAATGTATCTGGATACATCTGTATGTGATCTATAGTGGAAATCTCTACCAAGACTTATATTTTGGAACGGAGGGAGTATGATAGTAGTACAGTATGTTCCTTGTAGTGAAGATGAGCAGGGACATTTGCAGTGTAGAGGTCTAAACGGTCGGTTGGTATGGACACTTTGAACTCGTCGGGCCTCTTTGATTCGTAGGATTTTGTAAACATGGGAATAGGATTTGTAGTGGCCTGCCCACTTGAATCCTATAAGAATAGCAAGAAAATGCGGGGAGTTGTGTCGCCTTTGAGAGTTACACTGATATTAACAGCACCGCACCTTCAGTTGAAGAGAGATGGTATCCGAAGCCTTTCTAGCCGTACCGGCAATACTAGAACATATATTCTAGCAAGTTCCACTTTGCTGATTTTACTCTGATGCTTATGGTCTTCCCGTTATATCTACATTATGATCTGTGTAGCTGCTTTGTGTCGCACTAGCAGTAGTCCACTCTTGAAGCTAAACACCGCAATGACTTACAAAATTGGCACCAAGGCATTGAGTGCCATTCTGGATGCAATGAAACTCATACGCTCCCCACCTGTTGACTCTTGTTCAGAATATGATCCTAATGACTCTTGTTCAAAATTGCCACATATAGAGAGACGGCATGGAATTGCATTTCTTTGGGAGTTGTGATTCATCATGAGTGGGCAACCAACATTGTATGCAATTAAGCGGAACCTCAAGAATATGCTTCCTCTTCTGTTCTTTAACATGTTCCTCTTTTGTTATTCTGTATTTAGTACGTACAGTATGTTCCTTGTCAGGAAGGGGAGCAGGGACATCTGCAGTCAATAGCTGATAGAGCTGGCATGTACTTGATCAATAGGCTTTCAATTGCTAGTGGCAATACAACACCATATTTTCAAGCCAGTTCCACTTTCCCGATTTATATATCGTGGTTATGGTGTGCCCCTTTTATGTACACTATGATTTGCCTAGTTGCTGTGTGCTCTTGTTATCATTGTTTGGCAATAAACTCTCTATACAGTATATTTTGAACCTATCATCTGCCAACTATCCTTACTTCTGGAGCCTATTTTTTTGTGTACTTGTGCCAGATTATATAAATGCACGCACCATATTACAACACACATGAGCTCCCTCATCAGAATCCAGTGATAGCACACAAGTGTTTACAGGGGCGCCCCTATATTAGAATATCCTCTGCATTACAAAGATAATCTCACAACTATTTATGTTTTCATGGTTCTCAGATATTATACGTAATTACAGTGAATATCAGAATCCGCGCATCAGAAGAATATTGTGGAACACTGCAATGACTTACAAAATTGGCACCAAGGCATTGAGTGCCATTCTGGATGCAATGAAACTCAAACGCTCCCCACCTATAGATTCTTGTTCAGAATATGATCCTAATGACTATTCTACCCTCGAGAAGTCAAAGGCAGATGGCCTGTCATGTTCACCCATCAAGGTGTCTGCTCTAATTTGGCAAGGTTTTATTGATTGCGCGTATCTTGCATATATTGTCTTGCATTTCTTCTACTTTGTTGCACCGCCATCTGCTTAGTTTACTCATCATATATGTCGAGATGCCATGCCCATCCATTATCAATACATATTCCATCTGTCATCATACCATGTTTTTCCACTCAAATGTTGTTCTTGTGCATCAGACATCAAAAAGGAAGAGGGTGATTGCCAAACCTGAAGGAGCACCAGCAGAGTCCTTGAAAAAAGTGGTTGTGCCGGAGAAATCAGACAGCACCCCACTTATATTGGTTGTACAACCAGTGACACAAAACGTAGGACCAACTCCAGCAGACTGTACCCATACTTCACTGGCCATAGCACTAGCCCCACCACACAGGAACTGCACTCCAGCAAAAGGTATGCCGATTTCAGTTGCCATAGCACCAGCTGTACCACAGAAAAATCCCACTCCAGCAAAAAGTACAGCAAGTCCACCGGCCGAAGACCTATCCCAACTGCAGAGACGGCCAATTCCTGCAGATTGGAACCCCATTCCTGTTATTCCCAGTTTAAAAGACAATGCTTTCAATGTTGTTAGGGACTACGTGCATATATTCCCATCATTGGAAGATTATAGTGAAGACAAACACCATTTTCACATCTTCCTGTCCCACTTACGTGTAAGTGCTATTATTCATGGTGATTATTTTCCTGTTTTCTGCTGATTGAACACATCAATGATTTACATTACATTGTTGTAAGTAGGCAAGGGTCAATCTGGATAGTCATGACGAGCAAAGCTTGCTTGCGCTTTTCAAGGAAGCATTGCAGCAGTATTGGTGTTACCTGAGGAAATCACACTTTGATGGCAAGTCTATAAACGAATTTCTGGTGAAGTCTCCTGTGCTAAATTTAGAAGACATTGAATGGAAAAACCTTGTTATGCACTGGTCTCGTTCCGAGGATGAGGTACTGTCTATGATATCGCATGACAATTTGAACTTCTACTTTTCCGCATGTGCCTTACGGATCTTTTTTGCAGGAAATCTGCTCGAAAAAGAATTCCGGTTTGAAAAGAACGACAGGATATCGCAAATATGCTGCCCGCTGCTTTGCTCTTGTTAGTACCTGTTGTCCTGTATCACTGTACTTGCATACATCCCTGGTTCATTATGTGACAGCAATATGCATGATAGCTTGCTTATCAATTGTTCGCTCCAAATTATCTGATCTGTATGAATGGTTACATTAGTGTAGAATATATCCAATGCCAATGAATTTTTTTAGCTCTGCATTGTTCTTGTAAGTACCTGCTATCCTTTATCAGTGTACTTATATTGACAGGTAGTTATTCATGTACCATCACTCTGCAGCTTATTTTCCTTTGCCCTCCATTTTCTACACATAAGATCTATATTTACTCTTACCATAAGGTTGGATAACACCGATGGTACTGAAGAAGTTTAGCTCTGCATTGCTCTTGGCTGTACCTTTTGCATGTATCGCTGTACTTACATTTATAGCTACTTGGTTATGTAGCATCACTCTTCATCTTATCTTAAATATTCTCCATTTTTTCTTATATTGTCACATCTATATTTACTCTTAACAAAATGTAGAATAAAGGCAATGCTTATGAAGAAGATTCTGTGGTAAACTTCTTGAATTGCCGCCCCATCAGCATGGACAAGGGCTTTATAGAGCCTGCCTTCACCAATAATGTAAGTTTGTCCTTCTCAAGCCTTCAAACTTTGTTGTGTATATTTGGTTAGGCATGACTGCAACAGTTGTTTATTTTTGGTGTTTGCATCAAATTGCATGTTTAAAATTTATTATGTACTCTAGTTCATAAACAAAAGTTTGTCCTTCTCAATTTAAGTTTTCAGTTGTACAACCAAGTTCCTTCTTCATACCATGTAAATTAAACTATACAGAGCAAGTGATCTTATTTTGCCAATCTGAAATGGGATAAATTGACAGCACACTAACCATTGATACTTATGAGTTCTTGATCTGTAATCCAGTGGTGTCGTGAAGCTGCCAACTCCTTCACAATGTCATTTCCTACCATGTCTTGACCTGAACAATACCATATTGTGTTAATGCTATTTTAAACTGTGTCACTTTATTCGTCAGTAAGAAATGTGATGAATTGTCAGCACTGATACTTGTATGTGCAAAACATGTCATCTGTCTGCTTGTTTATCTTTCAGAGTAAGGAGGATATAAGTGTCAAACAAGTGCAGTCTCACCAGCTTGCTCAGCTGCTTGCGCTGCAGCTCCCGAGCAGGGCTATCCTTTCCTGAACTCTATTGAAGGGCTGTCGGTTTTGTATATTATTTTGTTGGCGTGTTTAGTTGCACTGGTGGCGATCTTTGATGCCCAGTGTATGTAATCTGCTGTCTGCTTGTGCTTTATTATCATAGTGGCGAACTTTGATGCCCAGTGGATGTAATATGTCGTAATTTCTTTATTGTATAGTCTAGGTTTTTTCTTATTCACGATACTGCAGTTATTTTACTGTATATATATCATGTCTTTGCAGTAAACCGGCCAAACCGTAAAATTACGGTGCATAATCGGTCCGTCATGCAAATCACCATGTATGATCCGAATCATGGGCCCCGTCATCTTGGTCCGTTAACAGGCCTAAATGTAAATTGGCCCACTAGTAGATTCAGGCCTTTAATAGGCCGAGTAAACCGCCGGCCCTATTTTCCCAAGAAAACTCAATGGGCCTTTAGGAGGCTGAAAAGTAGGTTGGGCCTGAAACATGCCGAACAGCTCACAGGCCGGCAGCAGGCCGAAATAGACCCCGGCCCATGAATGTGCCAATCAAATCATGGGCTTATAATAGGCCAAAATTGTCTCGGTCCTTGTTTGGCCCAATCAGATTATCGGCTGCGAGCAGGCCGGATGCAAACCATGCCGTAGTTAGGCCCAACTATATGACGGGCTTTTAACAGGCCAGAATTAATATAGGGCCGAAATGTTAAACGGGCCCTTAACAGGACGAAACAAATATCAGGCCGAATTACTAAATGGGCCTTTAGCAAATGGGCCCAAAAGCGTAGCGTCCAGTTGACGGGCCGTAACTGATATGGGCCATAATTTAGCCCAAAGCCTCTTAAAGGGGCGGAACTGATCTGGGCCGTAATTTGGCCCAGAACATGGTAGGCTTTTAACGGGCCGGATCTCATATGGGCCATTATTAGGCCCGGAACGTGGCAGGCCATTAATGGAACGGATCAAATATGGGCCGGCATTTGGCCCAAAACATGGCAACCAGTTAATGGGCCGACCTACTAGGGTCCTCAAAATCTTGTGGGCCTACAGCTGGGCCGGCCCATTAATGTCGGCGAAATCTCGTGGGCCTTTAGCTGGGCCGGCCCATTATGGTCCACAAAAATCTTGTGGGCCTTCACCTGGGCCGGCCCATTATGGCGCGCAAAAATCTTGTGGGCCTTTACCTGGGCCGGCCCATTATGGTCCGCAAAATCTTGTGGGCCTTTAGCTGGGCCGTCCCATTATGGTCCGCAAAATCTTGTGGGCCTTTAGTTGGGCCGGCCCATTTAAACTTTATGGGCCATTGTTGGGCCGTGCAACGTGTCGAATTATCATAGGCGCTTTGGGTCCAATGAGTGGATGACATCTGTCCCAATGGTGAGCCGACACGTCTTTCCTCCAGCCAATGACGATTTTACACGTGGAAAATCCCCATTGGTCGGGGCTGTATCGGATCCAAAACCGGACCCGATAGCTTAACGGCGTTCCGTTGCGGTGGATGCCACGTGTCGGTCACCCTTGACGAAAGCACTTCTGTGACGCGCGATTTATCGTCATGGAAGTGGACACTTCCGTGATGATAATTTTGGTAATGTCATGGAACACTTCTACGACAGCACAAGAATGACTATCTTGATTCTGTCATAAATTTGTCATGGATGTACATGCATGACAAAAAACGCGACCTACTGTGACAAACACGTATCATCACGGAAGTGTATTTTTTTGTAGTGTAGTAGGCCGCTTCAGCCTGGATGATCAGTCCTGCGTTGGTCTCGAGATTGACAGTAGATGGCTCTTCCGAGAGAATCGCTTGTGGTACAAAGCAAGCGTTTCCAACGCCGAGGATTGGTTGAGTTGAAGTTCATTTTATTGCTTGTTATTTGTTGTGTGATGATAACTTTAGTATTTATAATGTATCCTCGTTGTCATTGTGGGTTGATGACCTGCTGTATGTAATAAAATGATATGCCTGTGATAAACTTACTAAATTTATGAATGGCTATCGAGTCGCTTCTCTGAGTGGGTGCTGCGACGAGGCAAAAATATATTTTCTGAATACATGATTGTACGTGCATTGCAACAGGTTATCGGATGAGGCCAATCAACAATTAATAGTACACTATTTGTACTAGTTTCACATGTTGCACTATCTCTACGTCTACGTACGTAATACAACAAGTTTTAAACTTGAGACCAGCCACCCATCCTCACCAAGAACACCTTTTAACCTAGCACAAACTCCAGGAAATTTGGCCACAGTGTGAGGTGGGCCATATGTTAATGTGTTCGCTGTACGTAACCAGCACCTCGAATCCTCGATAGTAGTAGTAGGAGTAGTAGTGGGAGTAGTAGTAGGAGTAGTAGGGTGGCATGGGCCAGAACAAGCATTCACGTCCAGGAGTATGGCACACGCCACCAGCACGACTTCCATCTGACACCATATTTCTTGGAGTCCGTGCTACAGCAATCTCTTCAACCTCGTCGTTTCTCTAACTCAGCCATCGCGCGGCGGGCGAGGTGGGGGTTTGCCGATAGTCGGTTTCCTCAACTGCGGTCCCACTTGTAAGGCCAACTCCAACGCACGACCCCAAATGGACCTCCGTTTTGCCCGGATTCTGTCGGTTTGGGTAGGGCAATGGGGTCGCGTACGGGCCATTTCTCGGATGCGGTGGTCGTGCGCCGAACGTGCGACCTCATCCCGGGCGCGTACATTTTTCTTTGCAAACACATATCTTTTTTTCATCATTGATTTTTTGGTACATGGAAATACATCACCAAAATTTTGACTAGAAAAGCAAGACCAAAGAAAACAAGAACCACAAGAATACATTTTAGAAGATATCCAACTTCCATAACTGCTCCTGTAAGTTGGATTAGTGCCTTCTCGATGCATTCATTGTTGATCTGCGGAGGCTCTATCTTGTGTGCTTCTTTCTTCTTCGAGTGTAAAGAAGTAGACGTGTCTAGCCTCTATTATATCAACAAGTGCACTAATCTCATCTCTAGCCTCTATGCTAGCTAAAAGTGCTAGAACATCTACTAAATTGCGCTCTATCAATATATCGTTGTACTCTTCTTCCCAATACCAAAACTTGCATCCATTCTACACAATAAAATTTTAAGTTAGCACAACTAGTCTAATCCGAGAGCACAACCGAAGATTTGGTCGAGTTCTTCCTCCTTTTGCCGACACGTGGGACATCTAGCATCCAGGTCGTGTCATGCAAGAAAATAGAGTGGTAGGTGAAGCCACGTGATGTGCATCTTGGGTTAAACTGTAAATAGAATCTTACTACTCTTGAGTAACTCCAAAAGCGTCCACCGAAGATCTTTATTGGATTTGTTTTTCATCACCAGCACGTCGAGGTGAAAGATGTGCAGGTTCAGTGGGTCCTCTTGCGTTTTCACTGACATGTGGGACCGCATATGAGCAAACAAACGATGGGCTCCGCGCGTCTGCTGGCTGGCTGAGAAGAGAGATAGAGGAGGGCTGAGCACGGACTCCAGGAAATTTGTTCTGCGTACTCAATATAGTGGAGTAACCAGCACCTCGATATAGTGGGGTAGCATGGGCCATAACTAGCATTCATGTCTAGCAGTACGGCACACGCCACCCACACGAGTCCCATCCGACACCAATTTTCTAGGAGTCCGTGCTAGCTACAGCCATCTCTTCTCCCTCCTGTTTTCTCAGCCATCGCGCGGTGGGCGGGGTGGGGGTTTGCTGATAGTCGGTTTGCTCAACTGCAGTCCCACTTGTAAGTGAAAATGCAACACAGCACGCATTCCCCCTTGAGCGGCGTGCCGGACAAACCGTGTGGGGGTGCGACGCGAACACGGCAGGCTTTTCCTTTTGAACTTGTAACTTGTAAAATTTGGTTCTGCTCCATGGGGCGACCGATAGATAGAAATAACGATTTTCCCTAGAGTAATGAGAAGTTTGGTTCTGGCGCGGTTCATGCATGGAGTACGTAGGAAAATTATGAAGTTTATGCGAAAGGTAAGATAATTACTAGTAGTACCATATACTACTACATGGATTTGACGGGAAGATAAAGATACATACGGATCCATCAACGACATCCTCACACCCTAGTGCACCGGGTCACCAACCGACGTGTGAGGAGCAGCGGCGTTGGTGGCAAGCTCAACGTGCTTCTAAACAATGCCGTCCAAGGTTGCCCTGCGGTCCAAGAAGGCCAGCGTCCTATCTCCTCTTGCATGTAGTAGTCCTTGTGGACGATTTGCGCGTAGACGTGGGTGATTATGTCGATGATGTCTTGCTGCGCCAGGCGCTGCGCGGCGAGCGCGACCTCGAGGTGGACATTCTCCGGTGCGACGGCGGGCAGTCGTAGGGCCATCAGTGCGTTGAAGAGGTTGTCACCATAGAGGCCGTTGAGGGTGGCAGGCATCGCAGAGCCTGGGCGCGTGGGCTAGAGGCATACATCAAGGTCGTCCGCGAGCTTCTTGACGACGGTGAACTTGTCGAGGAAGCCGACGAGGACCTCGTCGAACAAGGAGACGAAGCTGTCTTCCAAGCGGCCCCTCGCCCTGGCGGCCTCAAGCACTACCTGGAGATGTTCCTCAGTGTCAGGCCGCAGGCCGGCGTCATGGACCATCTGGCACAGCCGGCTGATGCTCGCGCTCATCGCCTCCATGGGTCTAGCTTCTAGTCAACTGATCTTGCGATTGGAGTGATCACTCTTGCCCTTGGGTGCGTAGGTGCATAGGATTTCGTAGATTGGACTGGCGGGGGCCTTTATATGAGAAGTGCAGACTGCATTGAATTCACGTGCGTGTTGGCCATCTACTCCTCGCCCCTCTACTGCACCTGCCTTTTGCTGTATGACAGGTTGGCCAGCCACCCGTTGGACCCACGTGTCATACACCCAAAGGCAGGTGCAGTAAGTCAATGAAGCTGTGTCCCCCTCCGTGCGCGTGCATGCTTTCAAAGACTTGAGACTACCAAACATCACATGCAGTGGTTAGTTCATTGCATGTAATCCTATTAAGTAGCAAAAAGACATTAAGTTACCTCGCCGATAGGAATAAAACAATACACCATGTATTTATTTACAGAGGGAGTAGTACATTTTTTGTGACATGCATTACTAGATATTGCTAGTCAAATACTAAATCCAGATGGATGTGGTAGTACTACTAAATTCAGATGGTGGTGCTAGTACTAGTAGTAGTAGTACTACCAATGTAGTAGCACTGTACTACCCATTGGTCAAATTATTATGTGCTGCTCCTCACAGTGAAGTGACAAGACCCTACGCCGTTGATGACACCTGAGTATAGGCGCCGTGTTCGGCATACCATAGTCAGCCTCACCGTCTGCAGTCACTATCATCATGGCTGTAGACCTAGCTTGCTTACAACTAGCCGTGTTCGACATAATTTCCCATGCGTAGATGCCCGTGCATTGCACGGAACACCAAGATTGGGGGGTGGACGGCGCCGGCAGCGGCCATCGCGCCAGATTTTTCCATGGCCTTCTAGATGTGGTGGGGAGGAGATAAGGCCGATTGTGAGAGACAAGGAGTTGTTTGTAAATAGGGAACAAGTGCGGGCATCTTTTTGCAAAACTAGAGAAGTTTGGTTTGTATGCGTCAGATCTAGATCCGACGGCTATTGGTGAAAGATGGCAGGCACAACACCATCACCAACTCAGGACCTGTTTGATTCGCAGGATTTTGAAAACGCAGGAATAGGACACGGCAATATTACAAGTTTCAAACTGATATTACAAATGTTAGGAGTAATGCTGCACCTACGAAGAGGGAATTACTAGGAAGTTTACGTAAGAACTTTCGTTACTTTAGGTGGATGCAGCATTATCATACAAACTAAAATCCACCAACTTGACAAGTCACTAATGGGCAAATATGTTTTCGAGTCTCTGGCCACTTGATGTTTCAAAAACAAATTCAGCTTCTGCGGAGACTTTGTCATTTAGGCTTAGACGCTTGCGGTGATCAGCACGCCATTCATTGTTGCGCCAGAGAACGCCAAACCTCATTACCTTCAGCACACTTGCCTCCAGAACAAAGAACCTGGCCAATTTAATCTCAGATGTGCTGCCTTGGTAGTCGATCAAATCAATTTCTATAAGATGGAGATCAAGGCATTCGATGAGATTGTTATAGTGCAGCACATTTTTCACTTTCGGGTCTTTTTTTATCTGCAAAAGAAGAGAACATATTAGAGCAGCTGGCTGTATAAGATTGTCGTGTCATCAAGAGGTACCAATATCATTCTCTCGTACGATAGGGTTGGCTGGCTAGTGATATTTTTTCACTCTCTCTCTCTCTCTTTCTCTTTCCTCTCATTTACCTAGGAGTACGTGAAGAGCTTGGGCATTTGTTGCCTTCCACTATGTGGCCGATGCCATAATGCGCATCAATGTCAAATCAAAAGATTTTGGCACCGCTCTCGCGATGTGAGAGAGTTGGCACCGCTGTGCACACAGACCCACATGTATAAACAAATCAATCAAACCAACTACACCAGCCTCTCACTCTCCCAAACAAGTGTTTTTTATTGCCTCCGTCCTCTCTCTCTCCCACACAAGTGTTTTTTCATTGCGTGAGTTAATTTGGCACCTGAGCAAAGTAGGTGATCTAGATTAGGGCACCAGGTGAGCAATGGAGGGGCATCAATGCCAAATGCATCACAAGTGAATTTGGCACGTGTTTTGGCCTACATAGTGGAGGGCCGTTATAGCCCACTTTTGTACTACCTCTTATTTAGTATAAAATTTTGACCATATATTTATGTAAGAAAATGCCAATGCATGTCACTAAAAATTACACCATTTGAAATTATGTTCAAATACGAATCCAATGATATAGTTCTTAGAGACATGCATTAACATTTTGTCAGTTAAATCTATGGTCAAATTTTGATACTACAAAATAGGAAGAGTAAACCAGGACGGAGCTAGTACTTGCTCTTAGGGTAACCATAGAGTTACTGGAGTAGTCTAAGTTACTTTCCACTATGACTAGCCTAGGCTACTATAGTAGTACAACAAAAAAACGATGCAGGTGATCATGTCAGAAAAAATACTAAAAACATTTCTTTTGGTGCAGTGCGTAGATGCAGTTTTGAACACTACACTTGTTATCGTAATTTGGGAAAATTACGAAAAATTTGAGCTACGTTGTGATTACCGTTTACTAATAGGAAAGAAGTTTCACCTCGATGAGTAGCTTCTCCGTGCACGGAAAGCATGTAAGGAATCCAACAACTTGATCCAGATTGGGGCCGATAGATTTTATTGCCAAGATCTTCATTGTGCGCATAGACTGGGTCAAGCTTGTGGGAATCATTTTCTGGAAGACGGCCGTAAATACATCAAGAAGAAATTTAAAAATGTGAATTTCAAGAAGACGGAGAAGAAGATGAGTGTTGTACCTGAACGATTATGGATCCAATAAAGAGTTCGGAGAATTTGGCAGACGAGTGCACCAACGCTGTCAATTTCGGCGCGTCAAGGACCCTGATTTTTGTTGGACCTTCTAGATCCGATACAAGCAATCTCTCAAGGAAAGGCGCATTCTCAATGACCATAACGTGGAAATGCTGGAGTGATCTCTTCCCAATTAATGCCTTGTTGCGGGGCCAGCAAGACACATAAATCCATCGGAGATTCGTCGAGGCGATGTGGAGGCTAATGAACCCGTGGATCTGCTCAAGACGAAGGTACTCGAGTGCAGTACAGCTGCGCAGCAGGTGCTCCATAGCCTTCTTCGAGATGACAACGTCGAAGAGGTCGAGCTGCTTGAGTTGAGGGAGAAGAAGGGCGGGCGCGGCATTAATCTGGGGAAGATAGCAGGAGCTGAAGCTGGCGCGGCGCAGCGTTGGCGCGAGGCGGAGCGCGGACGGCGGCAGAGAGCGACATCGTCCAGCTTCAAAGCTGAGCTCCTCGAGCTGATCTAGGGCGGGGGATAAGAACCACTTGTCGAACTTGGGTTGGACCTTGCAGTTGGTACTGAACATGCGGATGTCAAGGCGTCTAGCTGGCCCAGGGTGCGATGAAAGGATCTTGGAGACTGCGGCCATGCGTTTGCAATCCACGTCGCAAAGGCAGCTGTTGACGGTGTGGTTGAGGGGGACGCGGCGCCAGAGGGGGCGCCACCGCCGGGAGAGCACGGCGGTCCGCACGACGATTTGGTGGGGAGGAGGCCGATGATGACGATGTTGGAAATATGCCCTAGAGGCAATAATAAATGGTTATTATTATATTTCTTTGTTCATGGTAATTGTCTATTGTTCACGCTATAATTGTGTTATCCGGAAATCGTAATACATGTGTGAATACATAGACCACAACGTGTCCCTAGTAAGCCTCTAGTTGACTAGCTCGTTGATCAATAGATAGTCATGGTTTCCTGACTATGGACATTGGATGTCTTTGATAACGGGATCACATCATTAGGAGAATGATGTGATGGACAAGACCCAATCCTAAGCATAGCATAAAGATCATGTAGTTTCGTTTGCTAGAGCTTTTCCAATGTCAAGTATCTTTTCCTTAGACCATGAGATCGTGCAACTCCCGGATACCGTAGGAGTGCTTTGGGTGTGCCAAACGTCACAACGTAACTGGGTGACTATAAAGGTGCACTACGGGTATCTCCGAAAGTGTCTGTTGGGTTGGCACGGATCGAGATTGGGATTTGTTACTCCGTATGACGGAGAGGTATCTCTGGGCCCACTCGGTAATGCACCAGCATAATGAGCTCAATGTGACTAAGGCGTTAGTCACGGGATCATGCATTGCGGTACGAGTAAAGAGACTTGCCGGTAACGAGATTGAACAAGGTATTGGGATACCGACGATCGAATCTCGGGCAAGTAACATACCGATTGACAAAGGGAATTGTATACGGGATTGATTGAATCCTCGACATCGTGGTTCATCCGATGAAATCATCGTGAACATATGGGAGCCAACATGGGTATCCAGATCCCGCTGTTGGTTATTGACCGGAGAGGCGTCTCGGTCATGTCTGCATGTCTCCCGAACCCGTAGGGTCTACACACTTAAGGTTCGGTGACGCTAGGGTTGTAGAGATATGTGTATGCCGAAACCCGAAAGTTGTTCGGAGTCCCGGATGAGATCCCGGACGTCACGAGGAGTTCCGGAATGGTATGGAGGTGAAGAATTATATATAGGAAGTCAAGTTTCGGCCACCGGGAAAGTTTCGGGGGTTACCGGTATTGTACCGGGACCACCGGAAGGGTCCCGGGGGTCCACTGGGTGGGGCCACCTAGCCCGGAGGGCCCCGTGGGCTGAAGTGGGAAGGGAACCAGCCCCTAGTGGGCTGGGCGCCCCCCATGGGCCTCCCCCTGCGCCTAGGGTTGGAAACCCTAGGGTGGGGGGCACCCCACTTGCCTTGGGGGGCAAGCCACCCCCCTTGGCCGCCGCCCCCCACCCTAGATGGGACTTGGCCGGCGCCCCCCCCTCCCAGGGGGGCCTATATAAAGGGGGGAGGGAGGGCAGCAACATCTCAGCCTTGGGCGCCTCCCTCCTCCCCTGTTACACCTCTCTCTCTCGTAGGAGCTCGGCGAAGCCCTGCCGGCATCCCGCTACATCCACCACCACGCCGTCGTGCTGCTGGATCTCCATCAACCTCTCCTTCCCCCTTGCTGGATCAAGAAGGAGGAGACGTCGCTGCACCGTACGTGTGTTGAACGCAGAGGTGCCGTCCGTTCAGCACTCGGTCATCGGTGATTTGGATCACGGCGAGTACGACTCCGTCATCCACGTTCATTGGAACGCTTCCGCTCGCGATCTACAAGGGTATGTAGATGCACTCTTTTCCCCTCTTTGCTAGTATACTCCATAGATGCATCTTGGTGAGCGTAGGAAAATTTTAAAATTATGCTACGATTCCCAACAGTGGCATCATGAGCCAGGCCTATGCGTAGTTACTATGCACGAGTAGAACACAAAGAAGTTGTGGGCGTTGATGTTGCCAATTCTTCTTGCCGCTACTAGTCGTTTCTTGTTTCGGCGGCATTGTAGGATGAAGCGGCCCGGACCGACCTTAGACGTACGCTTACGTGAGACAGGTTCCACCGACTGACATGCACTAGATGCATAAGGTGGCTAGCGGGTGTCTGTCTCTCCTACTTTAGTCGGAACGGATTCGATGAAAAGGGTCCTTATGAAGGGTAAATAGAAATTGGCAAATCACGTTGTGGTCATACGTAGGTAAGAAACGTTCTTGCTAGAAACCTACAAACCACGTAAAAGCTTGCAACAACTATTAGAGGACATCTAACTTGTTTTTGCAGCATGTGCTATGTGATGTGATATGGCCAGAAGATGTGATGAATGATATATGTGATGTATGAGATTGATCATATTCGTGTAATAGGAATCACGACTTGCATGTCGATGAGTATGACAACCGGCAGGAGCCATAGGAGTTGTCTTTATTATTTTGTATGACCTGCGTGTCATTGAATAACGCCATGTAAATTACTTTACTTTCTTGCTAAACGCGTTAGCCATAGAAGTAGAAGTAATCGTTGGCGTGACGACTTCATGAAGACACAATGATGGAGATCATGATGATGGAGATCATGGTGTCATGCCGGTGACGAAGATGATCATGGTGCCCCGAAGATGGAGATCAAAGGAGCATAATGATATTGGCCATATCATGTCACTATTTGATTGCATGTGATGTTTATCATGTTTTGCATCTTATTTGCTTAGTACGACGGTAGTAAGTAAGATGATCCCTTATGATAATTTCAAGAAAGTGTTCACCCTAACTGTGCACCGTTGCGAAGGTTCGTTGTTTCGAAGCACCACGTGATGATCGGGTGTGATAGATTCTAACGTTCGCATACAACGGGTGTTGACGAGCCTAGCATGTACAGACATGGCCTCGAAACACACGCAATACACTTAGGTTGACTTGACGAGCCTAGCATGTACAGACATGGCCTCGGAACACGGAGGACCGAAAGGTCGAGCATGACTCGTATAGAAGATACGATCAACATGGAGATGTTCACCGATCTTGACTAGTCCGTCTCACGTGATGATCGGACACGGCCTAGTTAACTCGGATCATGTTTATCTTAGATGACTAGAGGGATGTCTATCTGAGTGGGAGTTCATTGTGTAATTTGATTAGATGAACTTAATTATCATGAACTTAGTCTAAAATCTTTACACTATGTCTTGTAGATCTAATGGCCAACGTTGTCCTCAATTTCAACGCGTTCCTAGAGAAAACCAAGCTGAAAGATGATGGCAGCAACTATACGGACTGGGTCCGGAACCTGAGGATCATCCTCATAGTATCCAAGAAAGATTATGTCTTAGAAGCACCGCTAGGTGATGCACCAATCCCAGAGAACCAAGACGTTATGAACGCTTGGCAGCAGCGTGCTGATGATTACTCCCTCATTCAGTGTGGCATGCTTTACAGCTTAGAACCGGGTCTCCAAATGCATTTTGAGAAACATGGAGCATATGAGATGTTCGAGGAGCTGAAATTGGTTTTCCAAGCTCATGCCCGGGTCGAGAGATATGAAGTCTCCGAAAAGTTCTTCAGCTGTAAAATGGAGGAAAATAGTTCTGTAAGTGAGCACATACTCAAAATGTCTGGGTTGCACAACCGCTTGACTCAGCTGGGAGTTAATCTCCCGGATGACGCGGTCATTGACAGAATCCTCCAGTCGCTTCCACCAAGCTACAAGAGCTTTGTGATGAACTTCAATATGCAGGGGATGGAAAAGACCATTCCTGATATATATTCAATGCTGAAATCAGCGGAGGTGGAGATCAGAAAAGAACATCAAGTGTTAATGGTGAATAAAACCACTAAGTTCAAGAAGGGCAAGGGTAAGAAGAACTTCAAGAAGGATGGCAAGGGAGTTGCCGCGCCCAGTAAGCCAGTTACTGGGAAGAAGCCAAGGAATGGACCCAAGCCCGAGACTGATTGCTTTTATTGCAAGGGAAGTGGTCACTGGAAGCGGAACTGCCCCAAATACTTAGCGGACAAGAAGGCCGGCAACACCAAAGGTATATGTGATATACATGTAATTGATGTGTACCTTACCAGTACTCGTAGTAGCTCCTGGGTATTTGATACCGGTGCGGTTGCTCATATTTGTAACTCAAAACAGGAACTACGGAATAAACGGAGACTAGCGAAGGACGAGGTGACGATGCGCGTCGGGAATGGTTCCAAGGTCGATGTGATCGCCGTCGGCACGCTACCTCTGCATCTACCTACGGGATTAGTTTTAAACCTCAATAATTGTTATTTAGTGCCAGCTTTGAGCATGAACATTGTATCTGGATCTCGTTTAATTCGAGATGGCTACTCATTTAAATCCGAGAATAATGGTTGTTCTATTTATTTGAGAGATATGTTTTATGGTCATGCCCCGCTGGTCAATGGTTTATTCTTGATGAATCTCGAACGTGATGTTACACATATTCATAGTGTGAATACCAAAAGATGTAAAGTTGATAACGATAGTCCCACATACTTGTGGCACTGCCGCCTTGGTCACATTGGTGTCAAGCGCATGAAGAAGCTCCATGCAGATGGACTTTTGGAGTCTCTTGATTACGAATCATTTGACACGTGTGAACCATGCCTCATGGGTAAGATGACCAAGACTCCGTTCTCCGGAACAATGGAGCGAGCAACCAACTTATTGGAAATCATACATACCGATGTGTGCGGTCCAATGAGTGTTGAGGCTCGCGGAGGATATCGTTATGTTCTCACTCTCACTGATGACTTAAGTAGATATGGGTATGTCTACCTAATGAAACACAAGTCTGAAACCTTTGAAAAGTTCAAGGAATTTCAGAGTGAGGTTGACAATCAACGTAACAGGAGAATAAAATTCTTACGATCAGATCGTGGTGGAGAATATTTAAGTCACGAATTTGGTGCACACTTAAGGAAATGTGGAATAGTTTCACAACTCACACCGCCTGGAACACCTCAGAGGAATGGTGTGTCCGAACGTCGTAATCGCACTCTATTGGATATGGTGCGATCTATGATGTCTCTTACCGATTTACCGCTCTCATTTTGGGGCTATGCTTTAGAGACTGCCGCATTCACTTTAAATAGGGCTCCGTCGAAATCCATTGAGACGACACCGTATGAATTATGGTTTGGGAAGAAACCTAAGCTGTCGTTTCTAAAAGTTTGGGGATGCGATGCTTATGTCAAGAAACTTCAACCTGAAAAGCTCGAACCCAAGTCGGAGAAATGCGTGTTCATAGGATACCCTAAGGAAACTATTGGGTATACCTTCTACCTCAGATCCGAAGGCAAGATCTTCGTTGCCAAGAACGGGTCCTTTCTAGAGAAGGAGTTTCTCTCGAAAGAATTGAGTGGGAGGAAAGTGGAACTTGATGAGGTGATAGTCACCCCTTCCGAACCGGAAAGTAGCGCAGCACGGGAAAATGTTCCTGTGGTGCCTACACCGACTGGGGAGGAAGTTAATGATGATGATCATGAAGCTTCGGATCAAGTTACTACTGAACTTCGTAGGTCCACAAGGACACGTTCCGCACCAGAGTGGTACGGCAACCCTGTCCTGGAAATCATGTTGTTAGACAACGGTGAACCTTCAAACTATGAAGAAGCGGTGGCGGGCCCGGATTCCGACAAATGGCTAGAAGCCATGAAATCCGAGATAGGCTCCATGTATGAAAACGAAGTATGGACTTTGACTAACTTGCCCGATGATCGGCGAGCCATAGAAAACAAATGGATCTTTAAGAAGAAGACAGACGCGGATGGTAATGTGACCATCTACAAAGCTCGACTTGTCGCTAAGGGTTATCGACAAGTTCAAGGGGTTGACTACGATGAGACTTTCTCACCCGTAGCGAAGCTGAAGTCCGTCCGAATCATGTTAGCAATTGCCGCATACTATGATTATGAGATATGGCAGATGGACGTCAAAACGGCATTCCTTAACGGCTTCCTTAAGGAAGAGTTGTATATGATGCAGCCGGAAGGTTTTGTCGATCCTAAGAATGCTAACAAAGTATGCAAGCTCCAGCGCTCAATCTATGGGCTGGTGCAAGCATCTCGGAGTTGGAACATTCGCTTTGATGAGATGATCAAAGCGTTTGGGTTTACACAGACTTATGGAGAAGCCTGTGTTTACAAGAAAGTGAGTGGGAGCTCTGTAGCATTTCTCTTATTATATGTGGATGACATATTATTGATGGGAAATGATATAGAATTCTTGGAAATATAAAGGCCTATTTGAATAAGTGTTTTTCAATGGAGGACCTTGGAGAAGCTGCTTATATATTAGGCATCAAGATCTATAGAGATAGATCGAGACGCCTCATTGGTCTTTCACAGAGTACATACCTTGACAAGATATTGAAGAAGTTCAATATGGATCAGTCCAAGAAGGGGTTCTTGCCTGTATTGCAAGGTGTGCAATTGAGCACGGCTCAATGCCCGACCACAGCAGAAGATATAGAAAAGATGAGTGTCATCCCCTATGCCTCGGCCATAGGGTCTATTATGTATGCCATGCTGTGTACCAGACCTGACGTAAACCTTGCCGTGAGTTTGGTAGGAAGATACCAAAGTAATCCCGGCATGGAACACTGGACAGCGGAGTTTCAAGAAGACGGAGAAGAAGATGAGTGTTGTACCTGAACGATTATGGATCCAATAAAGAGTTCGGAGAATTTGGCAGACGAGTGCACCAACGCTGTCAATTTCGGCGCGTCAAGGACCCTGATTTTTGTTGGACCTTCTAGATCCGATACAAGCAATCTCTCAAGGAAAGGCGCATTCTCAATGACCATAACGTGGAAATGCTGGAGTGATCTCTTCCCAATTGATGTCTTATTGCGGGGCCAGCAAGACACATAAATCCATCGGAGATTCGTCGAGGCGATGTGGAGGCTAATGAACCCGTGGATCTGCTCAAGACGAAGGTACTCGAGTGCAGTACAGCTGCGCAGCAGGTGCTCCATAGCCTTCTTCGAGATGACAACGTCGAAGAGGTCGAGCTGCTTGAGTTGAGGGAGAAGAAGGGCGGGCGCGGCATTAATCTGGGGAAGATAGCAGGAGCTGAAGCTGGCGCGGCGCAGCGTTGGCGCGAGGCGGAGCGCGGACGGCGGCAGAGAGCGACATCGTCCAGCTTCAAAGCTGAGCTCCTCGAGCTGATCTAGGGCGGGGGATAAGAACCACTTGTCGAACTTGGGTTGGACCTTGCAGTTGGTACTGAACATGCGGATGTCAAGGCGTCTAGCTGGCCCAGGGTGCGATGAAAGGATCTTGGAGACTGCGGCCATGCGTTTGCAATCCACGTCGCAAAGGCAGCTGTTGACGGTGTGGTTGAGGGGGACGCGGCGCCAGAGGGGGCGCCACCGCCGGGAGAGCACGGCGGTCCGCACGACGATTTGGTGGGGAGGAGGCCGATGATGACGATGTTGGAAATATGCCCTAGAGGCAATAATAAATGGTTATTATTATATTTCTTTGTTCATGGTAATTGTCTATTGTTCATGCTATAATTGTGTTATCCGGAAATCGTAATACATGTGTGAATACATAGACCACAACGTGTCCCTAGTAAGCCTCTAGTTGACTAGCTCGTTGATCAATAGATAGTCATGGTTTCCTGACTATGGACATTGGATGTCTTTGATAACGGGATCACATCATTAGGAGAATGATGTGATGGACAAGACCCAATCCTAAGCATAGCATAAAGATCGTGTAGTTTCGTTTGCTAGAGCTTTTCCAATGTCAAGTATCTTTTCCTTAGACCATGAGATCGTGCAACTCCCGGATACCGTAGGAGTGCTTTGGGTGTGCCAAACGTCACAACGTAACTGGGTGACTATAAAGGTGCACTACGGGTATCTCCGAAAGTGTCTGTTGGGTTGGCACGGATCGAGATTGGGATTTGTCACTCCGTATGACGGAGAGGTATCTCTGGGCCCACTCGGTAATGCATCATCATAATGAGCTCAATGTGACTAAGGCGTTAGTCAGGGGATCATGCATTGCGGTACGAGTAAAGAGACTTGCCGGTAACGAGATTGAACAAGGTATTGGGATACCGACGATCGAATCTCGGGCAAGTAACATACCGATTGACAAAGGGAATTGTATACGGGATTGATTGAATCCTCGACATCGTGGTTCATCTGATGAAATCATCGTGGAACATGTGGGAGCCAACATGGGTATCCAGATCCCGCTGTTGGTTATTGACCGGAGAGGCGTCTCGGTCATGTCTGCATGTCTCCCGAACCCGTAGGGTCTACACACTTAAGGTTCGATGACGCTAGGGTTGTAGAGATATGTGTATGCGGAAACCCGAAAGTTGTTCGGAGTCCCGGATGAGATCCCGGACGTCACGAGGAGTTCCGGAATGGTCCGGAGGTGAAGAATTATATATAGGAAGTCAAGTTTCGGCCACCGGGAAAGTTTCGGGGGTTACCGGTATTGTACCGGGACCACCGGAAGGGTCCCGGGGGTCCACCGGGTGGGGCCACCTATCCCGGAGGGCCCCGTGGGCTGAAGTGGGAAGGGAACCAGCCCCTAGTGGGCTGGGCGCCCCCCATGGGCCTCCCCCTGCGCCTAGGGTTGGAAACCCTAGGGTGGGGGGGCGCCCCACTTCCCTTGGGGGGCAAGCCACCCCCCTTGGCCGCCGCCCCCCACCCTAGATGGAACTTGGCCGGCGCCCCCCCTCCCAGGGGGGCCTATATAAAGGGGGGGAGGGAGGGCAGCAACATCTCAGCCTTGGGCGCCTCCCTCCTCCCCTGTTACACCTCTCTCTCTCGTAGGAGCTCGGCGAAGCCCTGCCGGCATCCCGCTACATCCACCACCACGCCGTCGTGCTGCTGGATCTCCATCAACCTCTCCTTCTCCCTTGCTGGATCAAGAAGGAGACGTTGCTGCATTGTACGTGTGTTGAACGCGGAGGTGCCGTCCGTTCGGCACTCGGTCATCGGTGATTTGGATCACGGCAAGTACGACTCCGTCATCCACGTTCATTGGAACGCTTCCGCTCGCGATCTACAAGGGTATGTAGATGCACTCTTTTCCCCTCGTTGCTAGTATACAACATAGATGCATCTTGGTGAGCGTAGGAAAATTTTAAAATTATGCTACGATTCCCAACAGACGAGCAGCATGTCGTTGGGGAGGCTGCTGATGAAGTCCAGGCTCGCCGGATGCGGTTTTGGCTCGAGCCGCCTCCACTTGTTAGCTGCCTCGCCGTCCATCTCAACCGGCGGCGACGCCGGTGTACACATGTGCTGGTGTGTGTTGTGTGCTGGGTGTGCGCGAGTGCGTCCTTCTGTGCATGCCGCCACGCAGTGGTGAATTGTGCACAAGTGCGTCCTCCACGCGGAAGAAGTGTGTCCTCAATGCGCCCATAATTTACTAGCGTGCGGGGTGCTACCCCAAGTGGTTTCAACTTTGTTTACTTCACCGCGTGTCAGATGGGCCTCTAGTTTACTTATTTTCACCCACTGCCACATGGGCCAGCACATGAAGATACAGAACACGAGCTGACAAAGCAGCATGTGGACTGGTTGACCGGTCAACTAAACAATATACGGAGCTATACGCTAACACAGTGAGCATATAATCCGTCGGTATAGAGTGTTCGTGTAAGAGGGGAGGCCCGTGAGAGATAGCAGAGAGAGAGAGAAAGAGCTACTCCCTCCGTTCGATAATGTAGTTCCAACATTTTTTTAAAGTCAAACTTTTGAAACTTTGACCAAGTTTATGAAGAAATTACTTATATCTACAATACCAAAGATAAATGATAGTATGAAGTAAGTACATGTTGTGATGAATCTAATGATCTTTCCAGATGTAGTTTTTCTCCACATATACCTGGTCAAACTTTTCTGAGGTTTGACTTTTCAAAACATCCATATGCTTATGGACGTGAGAGTCCCTAACTAGAGAGAGAGAGAGAGTGAAATAGAAAGAGTGAGTGAAAAAAGTGTGTGTGCGTGTGTGAAAGAGACATGGACAACACTCGATAAAAGTCGAGAAAAAACATGTGTGTCTTATGCAAACATATCACACATGCATCTTCGACAACAGAAACAAGGTGAGAGATAGTGTGTGGTTGTTTGCAACCAAGAGAGCAAGACCCCTAGCACGTGGCCAAGAGGGGTCTGACAAACAAGGGCGAGAGGTCAAGAGAGACGTACGGAGAAAATGCAGACATGGGGAGGAGCGAGTGTATGTTTGTCATAGAGAGATCCCCTGGAGATCGTGATGGGAGTACGTGGGTGGGAGATCGAGTGACAAGGTGTGTGCACGATAGAAGATACCACGAGAGATATCGAGATAGACGTATGGATGGAAGGAGACAATATGTGTGTTCCTGATGGCTAGTGAGAGATAATCATACTTAGGGGGCGGGGTGCTTGCGCCTATGATGGAGTGGGGGATTATGGTACTTATTAGGGCGGTGCGTGTCACATAGAGAGAGAACAAGGGCGGAGAGTGTTGGATGGGTCAATATGTATAGCGCGAGCGAGACATGTGTGACGCCCGGATAATTAAGCTACAGTAAACCTCCGTTAATGATGCCACGTCACCACGGTTACTGTTGCTAATCTCGCGTTAGTTCGAAACCGATTCAAATTCAAATTCAAAAGAAAGGCAAACAACAAAGTTTTCAAAAATTAAAACTAAAATATTCGGGTTGTTTCAAATAAATCGTAAGCAATTATGGTGGAGAAACCAAGCTTTTATAAAATGCTTAAATGAACTATAAGGATTTAAACAGTAGCAAAACCATTAATTAAATGCCTTTTATAACTAATAAAATGTCAAACTAAGTTATTTGGGGACTAGACTTTTTGTGGCTATAGACTAAGTTGAAATACTAATTTAAATGCTAAGTGTATTTTTTTCTAAAACTAAAATAAAAGGTAACTAAAAATAAAACAGTAATAGAAAAATTAAGAAAAACAAAATGACAAAAAGAAAATATAAAAGGAGACCCCCCCCACTGGACCACCCGGCCCAGTTAGCCAACCGGCAGGCCCAGCCACCCCCTGGCCTACAAGGACACCTCCCCGAACCCTAATCCTCACCCGATCCCCACTTTCCCCACTCTCCCCTCACGACGCGCCCCCCTCCCCCCCGATCTGATCTGGATCGGGGGTCGAACGGCTGCGACCCCGCCGTTGCCCGACGCCGTCACCGGACCCTGCCGCCGCCCGGAGCCTCCCTCGCCGGACTACCTCCCCATCGCCGTCGTCCCCGTCG